>NC_088383.1:50463484-50766515 GCF_037993035.2 Macaca fascicularis | reverse complement strand
GACATAATCAAAGTTATTAAGTTACTGTTAAGAACGGAAATCAGATAAAGCAATTTGAAAATGTAGCACAAAACTTCCATAATAATTTTTTTGACTAAAATCATCACTCATTAAATTTCTTTTGCACTCAATGATCAACTTGGGGGTCAAATGTCAGGAGAAACAATAAATTATCTTCATGGTCACCTTGGCCTACAGTATCGTCTATCCATTTGGGAATTCAGTCATCCAAGTCTCCACTGAGGACATAATGACAAGCCCATAGCTCTTTCACACAGACATACTCCTTGCAGAGCCTCTTAACAGTTTGTAATTCCAAGTTATTGTAATAGCACAACTCCATCTATCTATTGTGAAATATTTGAATAATACCTATAAGTAAGAAAAATGGTAGTCCTGTCGCTGCCACAATTCTGCCCAAATCATGGATCCTATTTCTTGCCTAACAGCTTTTCTGAATGAACTCCATAGATACAAGCTGGCTAAGGGCTAAGAAATATCAACCAGCCCACATGAAAATAAAATTTAATCCTGCAAAGTTATTGGCCAATTTAGATATTCCCTCAAAACTACAGACCAGTTTTCAACAAGGTTCAGACTGTATTTTCACATCAATCAGCTCTGCTATAGCTAGCCCAATCTTGTAACAAGAATAGTCATGAGTAAATCAAAACTGTTTGCAGAATTCATACCTATAATTAGCATGTGATACAAAACAATCACTGGACTAAAATTAATGATAGCAAGATAGTTTGTAGGTGAACAATAATATTTATCTTTTATTACATACATTGCAATATTTAATAATTATCAGTTGCCTTCTAACTTTTTTCCTGTAGTTCTAAAATAGATGATTTAGTTCCTTTGAATTGAATCATGAAATCATGATGAAATATTAATAACCTAAATCAATGATTGTGGAAAGGGAAGATAGCCCATAAAATATTTAGTTGCCCAAATGTCATTCAGATGGTAACTTAATTATCCTTCATTTTTTTTTCTTTCATTTTTAGTTGACATGTAGTAATTGTACATATTTATGGGATACAGAGTGATATTTTCATGCATGTACATAATGTGTAATGATCAAGTCAGGGTAATTACATCCATCACATTAAACATTTTTTATTTCTTTGTGTTGGGAATATTAAAAATTCTTTTAGCTTTTTGAAAATGTACCACAAATTACTGTTAACTATATTCATCCTACAGTGCTATAGAACACTGGAACTTATCCTCCTATGTAACTACAATTTTTTATCCATTGACCAACCCCTCACTATGTTTCCCTCATCCCTACTCTGCAGCCTCTAATAACCATAATTCTGCTCTTTACTTTTGTGCATTCACATTTTTAACTCCCACATATTAGTGAGAACATGCAGTATTTATATTTATGTGACTGACGTATTTCACTTAATATAATGTCCTCCAGGTTCATCTATGTAGGCTGCAAATGACAGGATTTCATTCTTTTTCATGGTTAAATAGTATTCTATTGGATATATAGACCACATTTCCTTATCTGTTCATCTGTTGATGGACATTTAGGTTGATTCCATATCTTGGCTCTCATGACTAGTACTGCAATAAATATAGAAGGACAGATATCTCTTTGATATGCTAATTTTCTTTCCTTTGAATAAATACTCAGCAGGATTTCTAGAATCTAGACCTCTAACTCTTACCATATGCAAAAATCAATTCAAAATGGATTAAAGAATTAAATGTAAGACCCAAAACTATAAAACTACTAGAAGAAAAAACAAGTAAAAGGGAATTGCTTCAGGACATTAGGTCTAGGCAAAGGTTTTAAGGATAAGACCTCAAAAGCATAGACAACAAAAACAAAATACACAAATGGGACTATATAAAAAAAAAATCTTCACAGCAAAGGAAACGATCAGCAGAGGGAAGAAGCAATCCAAAGAATGGCAGTAAATATTTGCAAGCTTCAGACAAAGTACTAATATTCAGAAAACACAAGGAACTCAAAATAAAAAATAGTAATAATTTGATTAAAATTGGGCATGTGACCTGAATAGGCATATCTCAAAAGAAGACATACAAATGGTCAAGTATATGAAAAAATACCCAACACCATTAATCATTAGGGAAATGCAAATCAAAATTATAACGGGCCATCATCTTAACCCAGTTACAATGACTATTATCAAAAAGACAAAAAATAACTAAATGTTGGAGAGGATGCCGAGAAAAGGGACTACTTTTTACAGTGTAGGTGAGAATGTAAATTAGTAGAGCCAGGGAAAACAGTATGGAGTTTTCTCTAAAATCTAAAAGCAGAGCTAATACTCTCCATTTTAACTAATACTCTCATCTCATTGTTACTGACTAGGAGCAATGCTAAGTAGCTCTCAAAAGCAGTAGTAAGATGTTAACAGATGGGGCAGGCTTATATTAATTAAAGAAAAGAAAATTGTTGTTCTTTGTAGGTGTTGATCCACTTCCAAAACGTCAATATTAAAAGTCCCTCATTCAACTATTAAAGTCATTCAGCTCTCCAGAGATACATTTTACAGCTAATTCACACTAGTAAGCCTAACTAAAATAGAGCAGTCTCCAAAAGAATCCAGGTCAAACTCTTCGCCTATATCTCTCTCATATCATGGAATTAAAACCGTGAAGCTTCACAGAAGTACCATACAGTACTTTGCTTGAGAATATATAAGACCGTACACATTTCATTCCAGAATTTAAGAACTCTGTGGCCTGATCTATTAAGAATTCCCTCCCTCCCTCCCTTCCTCCCTCCCTCCCTTGCTCCCTCCCTTCCTCTCTTCCTCTCTTCCTCTCTTCCTCTCTTTTTCTCTTTTGACAGACTCTTGCTATGTTGCCAGGCTGGAGGGCAGTGGTGCGATCTCAGCTAAGCGCAACATCGCCTCTCGGGTTCAAGCGATTCCCCTGCCTCAGTCTCCCAAGTAACTGGGATTACAGGCATGCGCCACCATGCCCAAATAATTTTTTGTATTTTAGTAGAGACGGGTTTTCACTATATAGACTGAAATGGTCTCAATCTCCTGACCTCGTGATCCACCTGCCTCAGCCTCCCAAAGTGCTAGGATTACAGGCGTGAGCCACCGCGCCTGGCCAAGAATTGACTGTATTCTGAAGTTTAGATGCCCAAACTGCAAAACAGAGTAATGATTGAGGGAAAAAAATGTCAGATATTTATATGTCTAATTGCAATTCAATGTTTTAAAGTAATTTTTTTCTTATCTTTGAAGACACTAAATAATTGAAATTTCTTAGAACTCATTTGTTTCCAACAAGGTCAGCATGAATACACCAGTATCTCACCACCCTGGGCAACCCTATCATCAGGGCATAGATTGAGTGTCATGATGGTACTGTTAGTCCTCTGAAACTCAGCAGCTCCCACCACCACTATGTGTTATGCATTGCAATTTCAATTACCGCAATGACATGATTTTTAAATTGATCATCAAGGAAATCATTTTAGAATAATTCTGTTGTTAAGATGCTTCTTAACTTAATCTCTGAGACAGATTACCTTCTATTTTAAATTTGTTTGTATTAAGTGGCAGAAGAATTGCATGATTCTCTACCACCCCCTTATCCCAAAGTGTATATTTTCTCTTGACTGAAAATGGTGACTTGGGAACTTTACTCAATTCACTTAATTCCAGAAATTTGGAGCCAAATTTTGCCTCATTACAATGTCCTACATGTCTCAGAAGGTAGATTTTCTACTCTGACAAATTCAGTTCAGTTTTATCTCCAAACATTATTTTCTATGAGGTTGAATACATTAGACACTTTGAGCCGGCTTTAAGAGAGACAGTGTTTCTATTGAGAAATTTTGAAAATAACTAAACATTTAAAACAGTAATGCTCCTAGTCGTAAAAGCTCTGGGTTTACCAAGCTTCTTAACTAAACTTAAAAATTAACCCAATACTCACAATAACATTAGTCATTATTATAGTAGTAGTATTACTACTATTATGTTTATAGTAATAGTATTACTACCATAATAGTAGTAGTAGTTTAATAGTAATAGTAGTAAAGAAATTTTTTCTTATCTTTCAAGGCATTAAATAATTGAAATTTCTTAGAAACTACTACTATACTACTATAATAGTAGTAGTAATACTACTATTAATATTTATTGTTACCACAATTAATAGTTACTAAGGAGTTATTCTGTGTTCCACAATGTACAAAGAGCCTTCTTGTCCAATGTTGCACAATAGTAAGTGACAGGTAGAGTCAAGATTTAAAGATAACTATGCTTGACTTCTAAGCCCACAATATTTAATTGTGCTTACTATTTGAAAAAATTATCCCATTTATAAAATCGAAAAGCAAACGTTCCACTCATTTATCTCTAATTGCTCATTTTTTTTTTTTTTTTTGGATGCAGTCTTACACTGTCGCCCAGGCTAGAGTGCAGCGGTGCGATCTTGGCTCACTGCAACCTCTGTCTCCCGAGTTCAAGCAATTCTCCTATCTCAGCCTCCCAAGTAGCTGAGACTGCAGGCATGAGCCATCATGCCCGGCTAATATTGTGTGTGTGTGTGTGTGTGTGTGTGTGTGTGTGTGTGTGTGTGTGTGTGTTTTAAATTTTTAGTAGAGACGGGGTTTCACCGTGTTAGCCAGGATGGTCTCAATCTCTTGACCTTGTGATCCACCCACCTCAGCCTCCCAAAGTGCTAGGATTACAGGCGTGAGACAACCGCGCCTGACCTCTAATTTTTCAAAGGTAGGAATGTTATACTTTTGCAGAGAATGAAATTAGATCCTTATCTCTCACCATACACAAAAATCAACTCAAAATGGATTAAAGACTTAAATGCAAGACCAAAAATTATGAAGCTACTAAAGGAAAACATAGGGGAAATACTTCATGACATTGGTCCAGGCATGGATTTTATGGATAAAACCTCAAAAGCACAGACGACAAAAACAAAAATCAACAAATATGATTACATCAAAAAGGCCTCTTTAGAATCAAGAGACAACCTATAGAATGGAAGAAATATTTGCCACCTATACATATGACCAGGGTTTAATACCCAAAATAAGAAACTCAAACAACTCAGTAGCAAAAAAACAAAACAAACAAACAAACAAACAAACAAACACCAAATAACTTAAAATGGGCAAAAGAACTTAATAAATACTTCTCAACAAAATAAAATAAGCATGGCCAATGAGTACATAAAAAAAGTTCAATGTCACTAATCCTCAGGAAAATGCAAATCAAAACCATGAGATCTAACTATACACCTGTTATTCATCCAGTATATACTGAACTTTGCCAATAGAACAATTGGCTTTTGGAAAACAGTTCCCCTCACAATTACTTTATCTTGAATATTTTTGTTTAAATAAAAAAACCCAAATAATTTAAAAATTGGCAAAATGAACGTAATAAATACTTCTCAACAAAATAAAATAAACACAGCCAATGAGTACATAAAAAAAGTTCAATGTCACTAATCCTCAGGAAAATGCAAATCAAAACCATGAGATCTAACCTTACACCTGTTATTCATCTAGTATATGCTGAACTTTGCCCATAGAATAATTGGCTTTTGGAAAACAGTTCCCCTCACAATTACTTTACCTTGAATATTTTTCTTCTTGTAGTTAAACAACTGATGTTCATCTGTGGTTTTTGTAGTGTAAATTGAAATAATGGGCAGAATCTCAGCATGGAAGGAAGAGAAGTTTATCTTTCCTCCTTCTTGCTTCCAGAGCCATCTGCTCAGACTTCCTGAGCTTTCTCATTCATGAGATGGATGTCCTCAATAACCTTCACAATTCAGTGTGTGGTCATTTCAAATTGACACTTCCAGAGTGACACTTCCAGAGTGACACCTGGAAGCATGACATAAAGGGGAAAAAGACATTTGTCAAATAAAAAAATGAAAATGTGGCCAGGCATGCTGACCCACGCCTGTCATCCTAGCACTTTTAGAGGCCAAGGTGGACAGATCACTTGAGCTCGGGAGTTCGAGACCAGCCTGGTCAATATAGGAAGACCCCTGTCTCTACAAAAAATTAGCTGGGCATGGTGGTACACACCTGTGATCCCCGCTACTCAGTAGGCTAAGGTGGGAGGATCACCTGAACCCAGGACGTGGAGTTTGCAGCGAGCCAAGATCACACCACTGCATACCAGCCTGGATGACAGAGTGAGACCCTGCCTCAAAAAATAAATACACGAATAAAAATAAAAACGTAAGGGGAATGAGAAAGGCAGAAACTCGGTTCTAGTTTTGTTACGTGGAACAAACATACCAGTTTTAGTCAAATATTTGCCACCTTTATAGCAGAATATTTTGTTATGTAAGTTCTGTTTTCCCCTTTGATTTATAAGAAACCCTGACAATTAATGAGATGGCAGCTATTAGTATCCTAGATAATTTGCTGAGGGTCTACTAATCCTTTCAATATGGCCAGTGTTCCTGAGTGAAGCAGCAGCATGCCTGCTTTTCCCTGGTTTCCCCAACTGAGTAAAATTTCATGAAAGCAATTCCTCACCAACATAAAGAAAGTTCCCTAAGCAAGATAAAGTAATCCTTCCAATCCCTTCTTTAGGAGATAATGTGGATTACAGGGAAGTAGTGGGTATGAGTGGGCTAAGAAATTGTTGGGTAATAAAAATAATTTTTTTTTCTTTTAGGCAAGGAAGCAATTTATAAAACCAAGATTAAAATAAAGAAATATATGCTGCCATTGCTAAATTCCTGAGAAAAGGCAAAGAGGTTGATGAGATAGAAGTGTAAAACACAGAAACAGGCTGGACTTGGTGGCTCACACCTGTAATCCTAGCACTCTGGGAGACCAAGGCAGGTGGATTGCCTGAGCTCAGGTGTTAGAGACCAACCTGGGCACCCTGGTGATACCCTGAGTCTATTAAAAATACATAAAATTACCTTGGTGTGGTGGTGCGCACCTGTAGTCCCAGCTACTCTGGAGGCTGAGGCATGAGAATCACTTGAACCTGGAGACAGAGGTTGCAGTGAGCTGAGATTGCACCACTGCACTCCAGCCTGGGTGACAGATCAAGACTTTGTCTCAAAAAATATAAAAAATTAAAACTAAAAAAAGGACAAGCACAGAAACAAAACAATAAAGAACATTAAGATTTATAATAAAGTTTATGATAAAAGAGTACTAAAAATACTTTTCACCAGAATATATAAAGAAGTCTTACAACTCAACAACAGAAAGACCATCAATTAAAACATGGTCAATGAATCTGATTAGGTATTTTACCAAAGAAGACAGACAGTGGCCGGCCGCAGTAGCTCATGCCTGTAATCCCAGCACTTTGGGAGGCCAAGGTGGGCAGATCACCTGAGGTCGGGAGTTCAAGATCAGCCTGACCAACATAGAGAAACCCCATCTGAACTAAAACTACAAAATTAGCTTGGCATGGTGGCGCATGCCGGTAATCCCAGCTACTTGGGAAGCTGAGGCAGGAGAATCGCTTGAACCCGGGAGGCGGAGGTTGTGGTGAGTCAAAGTCGCGCCATTGCACTCCAGCCTGGGCAACAAGAGCGAAACTCCATTTCAAAACAAACAAACAAACAAACAAAACAAAGAAGACAGACAAATGGCCATTAACCATCTGAAAAGATGTTCAACATCATTAGTCATTAGGGAAATGCAAATCAAAACCACAATAAGAACACTTCACACCTCTATAATGCCTATAATCAAAAAGACACACACAAAAAAGTATAGACAAGGATGTGGAGAAATTGGAACACTCATACACTCATACACTGCTGGTGGGAATGTAAAATTGGATAGCTGCTTTGAAAAACAGTCTTATAGTTCCTCAAAAGATTAAAACCAGTTGTCCTATGACTCAAAAATTGTACTCCTGGATATTCACCCAAGAGGAACATATGTCCACAATGGAGTTCATAGCAACATCACTCATAATAGTCAAAACTTGTAAACAACCCAATGTCCATCAACTGATAAATAAAATGTGATAAACCTCTACAATAGAATATTACTTAGCAATAAGAAAAAAATAAAGTTACTGGCTGGGCATGATGGCTCACGTCTTTAATCTCAGCACTTTGGAAGGCTGAGGTGAGAGGATTGCTTGAGCCCAGGAGTTCAAGACCACCTCAGGCAACATGGCGAAACCCCAGCTCTTCAAAAACTACAAAAAATTTAGCTGGGTCATGGTGGCGCATACCTATGATCCAAACTACTCAGGAAGCTGAGGTGGGAAGATCACTTGAGCCCAGGAGATCAAGGTTACAATGAGCCAAAATCAAGCCACTGCACCCCAGGCTGGGCAATGGAGTGAGGCCTGTCTGAAAAAAATAAAAACTAAAAATTAAAAAAATTACTGATTCATGCTACCATATAGATAACTCTTAAAAATATTATGTTAGGTGAAATGAGCCAGACACAAAAGGACAAATATCAGGTGATTCCACTTATATGAGGTACCTGCGATAGGCAAATTCATAGAGACAGAAAGCAAAATAGAGGTTACCAGAAGCTAGGGGATGCATGATGGGGATTTATTATTTAATGGGTACAGACAGTCTCTGTTTGGGATGATGAAAAAATTCCAGAAGTAAATAGAAGTGATGCTTGCACAGCATTGTAAGTGTACTTAATGCCACTAAGTTGTACATTTTAAAGTGGTTAAAATGGTACATTTTAGGTTATATATGTTTTGCCGGAATTTTAAAAAATAATTGACAAAGTTTAGACAATTTTAAAGAGAGCACAAGATTTGCAGTTAACCTAAAAAATTCATGAAAGAACTGCATTTTAAGATTTATTTTAATAAATTTAACCTTTGCAAGCCAATTAATGATATCACCATCTTAACAAACTAAAAAGAAAAACCATATGATTATCTAGTAGATGCAGAAAATTTGACAAAATTCAACATCCACTACCCATTTTTAAAAAAAATATCAGCAAAGTAAGGATACAAGAGATTTTCCTCAACATGTTAAAGGACATCTTTAAGATATCTGCAGCAGGACTTTGTGAGACCGAGGTGGGTGGATTGCTTGAGCTCAGGAGTACTAGAATAGCCTAGGCAACATGGTGAAACCTTGTCTCTACAAAAAATCACAAAAATTATCTGGATGTGGTGGCACACACCTATAGTCCCAGCAACTCAGGAGGCTGAGGTGAGAAGATTCCTTGAGCCTAGGAGGAAGAGGTTGCAGTAAACCAAGATTGTGCCACTGCATTCTGACCTGGATGACAGAGTGAGAACCTGCCTCAAAATAAAATAAAATAAAATAAGTTATTTGCAGCTAACATCCTATGTAATGAGGAAAGTCTGAATGGTTTTCCCTCAGATCAAGAATGAGACAGGAATTTCAGTTCTTCCCTCTTCTATTCAACATTGTACTGGAGGTTCTAGCCATTGTAATCATTTCTGAAAACAGGTGAGTGGCATGTAGGAGAATGAAACTGGATCTTCATTTCTCACCTTATACAAAAATCAACTCAAGATGGATCAAAGACTTAAATCTAAGACCTGAAACTATTAAAATTCTAGAAGATAACATTGGAAAAACTCTTCTAGATATTGGCTTAGGCAAGGATTTCGTGACCAAGAACCCAAAAGCAAATGCAGTAAAAACAAAGATAAATAGCTGGGACTTAATTAAACTAAAGAGCTTTTGCACAGCCAAAGGAACAGTGAGCAGCGTAAACAGACAACCCACAGAATGAGAGAAAATCTTCACAATCTATACATCTGACAAAGAGCTAATATCCAGAATCTACAACAAACTCAAACAAATTAGCAAGAAAAAAACAAACAATCCGACCAGGCACGGTGGCTCACCCCTCTAATCCCAACACTTTGGGAGGCCAAGGCGGGTGGATCACAAGGTCACGAGATCGAGACCAGCCTGATCAACATGGTGAAACTCCTTCACCACTAAAAATACAAAAATTACCTGGGCATGGTGGGGCACGCCTGTAATCCCAGCTACTCAGGAGGCTGAGGCAGAAGAATTGCTTGAATCCGGAAAGCAGATGTTGCAGTGAGACAAGATCGTGCCACTGCACTCCAGCCTGGTGACGGAGCAAGACTCCATCAAAAACAGAAAGAAAGAAAGAAAGAAAGAAAGAAAGAAAGAAAGAAAGAAAGAAAGAAAGAAAGAAAGAAAGAAAGAAAGAAAGAAAGAAAGGAAGGAAGGAAGGAAGGAAGGAAGGAAGGAAGGAAGGAAGGAAGGAAGGAAGGAAGGAAGGAAGGAAGGAAGGAGAAAAAAAAAGATCCTATCAAAAAGTGGGCTAAGGACATGAATAGACAATTCTGAAAAGATGGACAAATGTCCAACAAAGATATGAAAAATGCACAGCGTCACTAATGATCAGGGAAATGCAAATCAAAACCACAATGAGATACCACTTTACTCCTTCAAGAATGCACACAATAAAAAACTAATAGATGTTGGCATGGATATGATGAAAAGGGAACACTTCTACACTGCTAGTGGGAATGTAAACTAGTACAACCACTATGGAAAACAGTGTGGAGATTCCCTAAAGAACTAAAAGTAAAACCATCGTTTGATCCAGCAATCCCATTACTATCTACCCAGAGGAAAAGAAGTCATTACATGAAAAGAGATTTGCACATACCTGTTTATAGCAGCACAGTTTGCAGTTGCAAAAATGTGTCTCACACACACACACACAGACACACACACGCTATGGACTACTACTCAGCCACAAAAAGGAATGAATTAATAGCACTCACAGCAACCTAGATAGGATTGGAGACTATTATTCTAAGTGAGGTAACTCAGGAATGGAAAACCAAACATCCTAAGTTTTCACTCATAATTGGGAGCTAAGCTATGAGGATGCAAAGGCATAAGAATGACAAAGTGGTAATCCCGGCACTTTGGGAGGCCGAGACGGGTGCATCACGAAGTCAGGATATCGAGACTATCCTGACTAACATTGTGAAACCCTGTCTCTACTAAAAATACAAAAAATTAGCTGGGCGTGGTGGCACACGTCTGTAGTCCCAACTACTTGGGAGGCTGAGGCAGGAGAATTGTTTGAACCCAGGAGACGGAGGTCTCAGTGAGCTGAGATCACGCCACTGCACTCCAACCTAGGTGACAGAGCGAGACTCCGTCTCAAAAAACAACACACAAAAAAATGACACAGTGAACTTTGGAGACTTTGGGGAAAGAGTGGGAAGGGGGTGAGAGATAGGAGACTACAAATTGGGTTGTGTGTATACTGCTTATGTGATGGGGGCACCAAAATCTCACAAATCACTGCTAAAGAAATCACTTGTGTAACCAAATACCACCTGTTCCCCCAAAAACCTATAGAAATTAAAAATAAATAAAAATGTTTAAAGGAGAAAGGAAAGGAAAAAGGAAGAGAACTGAAAGACATCCAGATTAGAAAGAAATAAGTAAAACTCTTTTTATTCATAGATACTGTCTTCTAAGCTTCAGCAGCTTTTCAATACTCAACTCAATAAATCCAGAATGCTCAATAAAATTCATTAAAAAGCGACTTAAACTAATAAATGAGTTTTGCAAAGTTGCAAGATAGAAGATCAAGATACAAAATCAAGTGTGTTTCTCTACATTAGGAATAAAAATTAAGAAATTGACATTTTTGAAATAATACTATTTATCATAGCATTAAAATATAAAATGCTTATGGGTACATCTGAAAAGCTATGTGAAAGACCTGTACAATTAAAACCAAAAAATATTTCTGAGAAAATTTTTTGAAAAAACAAAGGAGGCTGGGCGCTGTGGCTCATGCCTGTAATCCCAGCACTTTGGGAGGCCGAGGCAGGTGGATCACGAGGTCAGGAGATCAATACCATCCTGGATAACACGGTGAAACCCCGTCTCTACTAAAAATACAAAAAAATATAAAATTAGCCGGGCATGGCGGTGTGTGCCTGTAGTCCCAGCTGCTGGGGAGGCTGAGGCAGGAGAATGGCGTGAACCCAGGAGGTGGAGTGAAACCTACCCATTATTATTTTGTCTTTGGAAAACTCCAGCTCCTTCATGGTAACCATTTCTTTTCCATCAACAGCTACGTTTAATGCAGCCTGGTTCACAAGATTCTCCAACTCTGCTCCAGAAAAGCCAGTAGTACCTCGAGCTATAATTTCTGGATCAATGGCTAATGTAAAAAGAGAACACAACACTAAAAGCCCAAAACAGGTAAAAAGAAGCTCTTCACAAAGAACTCACATTCTGGCTGGGTGCAGTGGTTCATGCCTGTAATCCCAGCACTTTGGGACGCTGAGGCGGGTGGATCACCTGAGGTTAGGAGTTTGGACCAGCCTGGCCAACATGGTGAAACCCCGTCTCTACTAAAAATACAAAAATTAGCTTACCGTGGTGGTGTGTACCTGTAATGCCAGCTACTTGGGAGGCTGAGGCAGGAGAATCACTTGAACCCCGGAGGCAGAGGTTGCAGTGAGCCGAGATCGCACGGTTGCACTCTAGCCTGGGCAAAAAGAACGAAACATTGTCTCAAAACAAAACAAAACAGAAACAAAACAAAACACAAACGCAAAAAAACAAAAACAAAAAACTCACCTTCTGAGGGAAAAAAAGAAAATAGCTAGCTATAGCTATTCTGAGCCATAGTTTAGACATTTTTTCTCTGAATTTCATCTGGAAATACTTACTTTGGACATAAAAGGTGCCCTAATTATAGGAAACATATATAGTTTAATGAATTGATCCAGCTATCTCTGAAACTACTGCAGCTTTAATAATTTCATTTATTACTAAAATGGGTAATACATCTTCATATGTTTTGTTTTATAATTTGCATTCTTCTCTTTTGGCCCCATACTGACTATATCATGAGCTACTGTTTCTGAAGCTTTTTCTGTTATTTTGCATTTTACATTCATCTTAGAAAATATGTATATACATATATATTTCCTCAAATATTATCTGTCTGAATACTCTAAAAAAACCTTTCTTTAGAATCAGGGTTCAAAACAATAGAATCTCCTGGATACACAATAACTAAGGAATAGACTTTTAAATGAACATACTAATGGTAAAAAAACAGACGATAAAAATGAACTGGTCTTTTAATATTAATACATTTACCCTGAAAGGAGCACACACAGGGTGAGTTGTGTATCACCACTTTATAGAAATGATAATGTTTGTTTCGATATAATTAGACTTATATTGATCGAACTTTATTTTATTGAGATACCATTTCAAAATTTCTGTTCGACCTTTTACATCTGTCCTTGGAACTGTAACCTGCATGTCAAAACGACCAGGAAGTATTAAGGTACTACAGGAATAATGTAAAAGGAAAATATAAATTAACAAACTGATGATGCTAAAGCTCAGATTCAACAGGACTGACACCCTAATGACATGAGTGGGAAGCCAAGGGCAGCCAGAGAACAGATGGAGTTTTGTACGTAAATATTCAGATAATTCCTTTTGAAACAAGGCTCAAGTAACAGTGTCAATAACCAGAAGGCAGAACAAGGCTCATTTAGATACATGTGTGTACCTAGATAGCCTACCCCTCAGAAACAAAAGCATGAAAGCAGCTCAGTTCAGGAACAAATAATTCCACAAAAAACTGTTATGAGAAGCACACATCTAAGTGTGTGGTTAGACTTGTACAGAATGTTAGACTAAGTACAGAATGTTAGACTAGAGTCTTAGGCAGTGACAAACTAGTGATCAAATAAAAATATGAATAACTTGTACAATAAATTTTTTTCATAGTAACTTTAAACCTAGTTATAATGCTACAGTGAATTTATTTTAAAAATGCTGTCTACATAAAACTTTTGTGACATATAACAAAGAAATATTTTAACAGTTTTATTGAGATGTAATTCACATAACAGAATTTAAAGTGGATACTTCAGTGGCTTTTAATATATTCAGAATTGTACAACCATCAGCACAATCTAATTTTAGAATATTCCCATCCCCACAAAGAAATCCCGTATCAAGTGGCAGCCATTCGCCACTCTCCCTAACCTCTGGTAACAGCTAATCTAACTTGTCTCTGTGGATTTTCTTATTCTGGACATTGCCTATAAATGGAATTATATAATATGATGTTTTGCAATGGACTTCTTTTACCATAATTTTGTAGCATGTAAACAGCACTTCACAAAAATCTTCTTTTAATACTTACTTATCTAATGCCTCTGGGAAGTTTGTGGCTCCTATTATGATAAGTCCTTCATTGGGTTGACAACTACATAGGAAAATATGTCATATTTTCACTAACATTGAAGCACAGCACACATGTAGAAATGCTCTACACAAAACATTTTTTTTTTTTTTTTTTTTTTTGAGACTAGGACTCCCTTTGTGGCCTAAGTTGGAGTGCACGAGTACCTTCATAGCTCACTGTAGCCTCAAATTTCTGGGAAGAAGTGATCCTTCTGCCTCAACTTCTCAAGTAGCTGGAACAACAGGCACATGCCACCATACCTGACTAATTTATTTTTATTTTTTATTTATTTTAAAAAATTTTCTCCCCAATTTCTAGGTACAAGCCACTGACTATTTTCTTTCTTTCTTTTTCTTTTTTGAGATGGAGTCTCTCTCTTGTCACCCAGGCTGGAGTGTAGTGGCGCGATCTCTGCTCACTGCAAGCTCCACCTCCTGGGTTCAATGCCATTCTCGTGCCTCAGCCTCCTGAGTACCTGGGACTACAGGCATCCGCCACCACGCCCAGCTAATTTTTTTTTTTTTTTTTTTTTGTATTTTTAGTAGAGACGGGGTTTCACTATGTTAGCCAGGATGGTCTCAATCTCCTGACCTCATGATCCGCCTGCTAAGAAAAGAGACTAATACCACCAGTCATCTGTGGCTACATATCTTCACAATCATCTGGTCTATGTAGGAAAAGATAACCTAATATAAAAAAGTTTAGGTGCCTGGTTAATTTTTGAAAAAATTACTTTCAAGCATACCAATTCAAATTATTCACTCCTGGGCTTCCTATGTAGTTTCAAAATGTCTTATATTGACTTTTAAGACACTTCTTTCAAAACAACATCAACTCTTGCTTTTTACATTATAAACATTGAGGTAAGCTTTAAACCTGCCACAACATTAAAAGCTAGTCATAAACTGTGTAGAAACAAGTGTATTTCTTCAAATAGACTACTAGTCTCAGCTTGAATCACTGTTTTTCTATCTCAAGTACAATAACAAATGAAAAAGAATATAAATACCACAAATTAAATGAGTTGATATTCAAATATCCAATTAGTAGTGAAAACAATACAATAATGAGAGAAAAAGCTTGTCTTGATTTCTTGCTTGAGGGACTACTCTGTTTCCTATACACATCACATTTTTCATATCTCTAGATATGAAATGCCTTATGGAAATAATTTGCATAAGACCACTTCTACATATATCAAATGCTGGGAGGCATCACCATATTCTAAGACAAAAGGAGACTCAATTACCCATCCATTTCAGCAAGAAATTGATTTATGATCTGCCTTAAATATGGATGCAATGAGATTCAATTCTCTTCCCACCAACAGAATCTAATTCCTCAATAAATGTAACACAAGGAACATTCGCATTTCTTCCCCTAAGACAACAAAAAAGATTCAAATAAGCTGAAAGAAGTTAACAGTTTTGAACAAGATAAATATTAAAATTCTATAAAACTGTCAAAAGCCAACAAAAATATTCATTGTAAGAAAATACACAAAAGGAGGTCAATTTTTACTGATTTAAGAATAGTAGCTTCGGGAGGAAAAAAAAAAAAACTATACCAAAGAAAATGATTTAAAATAAAAGCAATTAGGCATTCATTCTTCCTAGATATACAAATATCATATACAATTAGGTTTGAAGCTTATTACTCCCTAATTCCATACTATAAAATTGATGAATAAAATGAAAAAAAAAAAACCTAAGAGATTTTTGGTAGTCTCCAACCTCATTTTGCACTTCCACTAGCTCTTTCAATAATTCATATATTAAGCTATCCAAATCAAGATCCCACAGTTGCTATTTTAGCTATCAAAACTAATTAGCATGCAAAGCTAGAGGCCCCAAAAAATAGAAATTAAAAAAAGGAAAAAGAAAAGTAATTATCAAAGAAAGGGGAAGATACACACTTCCCTTAAAATTAACAAAATTTAGTATTGTATGAAAGATACATCAAAATGTACTAAAAAGATTTCTGATACTGCTGACTCCCACATCACAAACATCTCATCAAATTTGGATCTAGAAGCATAATAAAAAGGAACATCAGCTTCTCCTGCTCAGGAAGTGACTTTCCAGTCCCTGGGAGTCCAACTAAAAGAATTCCTAAAAGAAAACAAAACAAGAATGATTCAAAGTATTTTTAAAAAATCCCCCGATATGAACCTATAAAACAAATAGTTATTCATTTATATAATTTTCAGGTTAAGGTCATAACAATAAGCAAGATTTTGAAACACAGTAAACCATACTTGTGTCTGCTATAGGTTCACTTCAGAATCTTGTCCAAAATTAATTTTCCTGTATCATGTAAGTATTGTTTACATACCAACAACAGACATGACAGGGAGAACCTTGAGGCAAAAAAATACAAACCCTTTTATCACTAAATAAGTAAGATAAAAATTCAAGTAGAAATAGATTAAAAGACTAAACAATCAAATGCAATTCATGAATCTTGAATTGACAATATGATATTAAGGAAATAGTGTTAATTTTCTTTGGTGGGATAAGATTATTATGTTTATTTAGGACACTGTCCTTATTCTTAGGTGATGTATAATGAAGTCTTTAGATGTCAAGTAGTTGATGTCTATAGTTTTCTCTCAAATGTTTGGGGGGGGAAACACACACATATACAGAAAGCAAATATGACAAAATGTTAACAATTGTTTAGTCTAAGTTGGTAGGATATGGACGTTAATTGTACTGTTCTTTCAAGGTTTTCCATATGTTTGAAAATTTTCATAATATCATAATAATTTTCACATGTTAGAAAAACAGAATTGCCTGATTTGTATGTTTTTGTAAATATACATATTACATTTAAAAAGCAACAAAACTTCTTTACATACATGTTTGCTGCATTTTAACATTAAAAAATTACAGTAAAGAAAGCTCAAGCTCAAAGATAGCTTTATGACTATTCTAGTATTGTCATGTTTCAGTGATACTTAACTGGTTTAAATCATATTAATTTCTGTGGATTACATCTTGGTATCTGAAGATTTTTCTACAAATTTATACTACTCAAATTTTCTACAAATTTAAAATACTCCTTTTGATTAGAAAGAGGAAGAGTGAGGCCGGGTGCAGTGGCTCAGGCCTGTAATCCCAGCACTTAGCGGGGTTTAGGCGGGTGGATCACGAGGTCGGGGGACTGGCTAACATGGTGAAATCCCGTCTCTACTAAAACCACAAAAAATTAGCCAGGGTTGGTGGCGGGCACCTGTACTCCCAGCTACTCAGGAGGCTGAGGCGGGAGAATGGCGTGAATTCGGCAGGGGGAGCTTGCAGTGAGCGGAGATCGTGCCACTGCACTCCAGCCTGGGCGACAGTGCGAGACTCTGTCAAAAAAAAAAAAAAAAAAAAAAAAAAAAAAAAGAGGAAAGAAAGAAAAGAAAAAAAAGAGGAGGAGAGTAGGTCGGTCACGTGGCTCACGCCTATAATCCCAGCAATTTGGGAAGTCGAGGGTAGTGGATCACCTGAGGTCGAGAATTCAAGACCAGCCTGACCAATATGGAGAAACCCCGTTTCTTTCTACTGAAAAAAAAAAAAAAAAATACCCGGGCATGGTGGAGCATGCCTGTAATCCCAGCTACTCGGGAGGCTTGAGGCAGGAGACTCACTTGAATCCGGGAGGGGGAGGTTGCAGTGAGCCGAGATCGCATTGTACTCCAGCCTGGGAAACAAGAACCAAACTCCGTCTCAAAAAAAAAAAAAAAAAAAAAAAAGGCGGGGAGGAGTGTAACTATTAATACTTCTGTGGTTTTAAACATTCACTCCGTGATGTGATAGCACTGCTTTAATAAATGTGCCCTAAATTAGCAAAGGTTCCTTGCAGATAATTTCATACACTGCTGTATTCTCACTAGAGATAGGTGGCTGTATAAAAACAAGCATTAAAAAGGAGTGTCATCCTTTAACTCAGCAACTCCATTTCTAGAAATGCAGTCTAAGGAATAATTAAACATGAAGGCAAAGCCTTGAATTAAGATGATCACCACAGTACTATTTTTAATAGCAAAAGACTGGAAACCAAATAAAAATTGAATATAAATGGTTAAATTGTGATACAACCATAAATTAGAAGGATACTATGAAGTCATTAAAAACCATGTTAACCATGAGAAAACATCAGACAAAGCCAAACTGAAAACATTCTATAAATAATTAGGCAAGTACTCTTTCAATTATAAAAAGCATGATTAATCCTCTTCTCCCCACTCCCTCACAAAAAGGCTAAGGAATTGTTTCATCAAAACAAACAAACAATAAAAATCTAAATGTTATATGTGATCCTGGATTGGGTCTTCAACTGGGGAAGAGGGTAAGGATCAGGGTAACACTACAACGGATATAGACTGTAAATTTCATAATGGTTTTGTAGATATGTTAAATGTCTTTTTTGTGTTGTTGTTTTTTGAGATGGAGTCTCACTCTGTCCCCCAGGCTGGAGTACAGTGGCTCAGTCTTGGCTCACTGCAACCTCCACTTCCTAGGTTCAAGCAATTCTCTCGCCTCAGCCTCCCGAGTAGCTGGGATTACAGACACCTGCAACCAAGCCCGGCTATTTTTTTTTTTTTTTTTTTTTTGTATTTTTAGTAGAGACGGGTTTTCACCATATTGGTCAGGCTGGTTAGAACTCCAATGGCCTCTGGTTCAAGACCAGACTGGTCTTGAACTCCTGACCTCAAGCAATCCATCTGCCTCCACCTCCCAAAATGCTGGAATTATAGGTGTGAGCCACCACACCCAGCTAATGTCCTAATTTTCGTATTACTCTGGAGTTATGTAAAAGAATACACTTAGGGGTGACTATGTTTACAATTTACCCTCAAATAGTTAAAAATTTATTTACTGACAAATAATTTTTATATTTATATATGTGTAAAGAGACAAAGTGAATGATTTTTATAAGGGAGCTAGGTTGAGCGCACTGGCTCATGCCTGCAGTCCTAGTATTTCGGGAGGCCAAAGTGGGTGGATCGCTTGAGCCCAGGAGTTCAAGAGGAGCCTGGGCAATATGGAGTAATCTCATCTTTACAAAAAATACAAAAATTAACCGGCATGGTGGTGTGTGCCTGTGGTCCCAGCTACTTGGGAGGGTCACCTGAATTCAGGAGGTCATGGCTACAGTGAGCCATGATTGCATCACTGTACTCAAGACCGAATCTAAAAAAAAAAAGAACTAAATATTAAAAATGTGTGAGTCTAGGTTAAGGATATGAGGAGCAATCTATGTACTATTGTTGTAACTTAAAGTCTGAAATTATATAAAAATTTGCAGTTACAAAAAAAAAGGCTGTGGAATTTGTTCAGAATGATCATCCATTTTGTAAAATAGCAATTAAGACTTAAACTTCAATCAGTTAAAATTATATTAGTGATATATTACAGGGTTTTTTTTAACATCAAATCATGGGAAAAAAAAAGATATCTTACTTTTCAGAAGTTTACCTCCAAGAACCGTAAATTTTTGTGAATTTTTCAAGAATTCAACAACTTCCTGTAATTCTTGTTTAGCTTCCTCCACCTAAAGTGACACAATTTTTCAAATAACTTTAGATAATGGATACATTTGGTTAGATTATCAAGGCTTCTCTTTTGAAAATCATAAATTTAATTTGGATATGGAATTAACCTGGCCTTCTTTATTTCAGTGAAAGAAGTACACAAAAATGGCCCCTTATAAAACACACAAAGGGTTTTCCCCTGACCATTATTTCCAGTTATGCAAAATCTCCTTACTATCCCCAAAAAATCATTCTGAATTTTCGTTTTCTCAGTGAGAAAACAAAAGTCAAATACGTTGGGCATAGTTAAAAATAAACTACCTAATGAGGAGCAGACTTAAACATGAAACATATCTTTATGCCAAAGGGCATTCCAAAAATGTACAATTATTGTCATGATTCACTTATTATTTCAAGAAAAAGTCCCAGACGTATTTCCAGGAAATATTATACTTATTAAAGAGCAAAGTTATGTTTTTTTTGTTAGACTTGGAATGGTCTTTGAAAGTTATTCTGATTAAACCATTAATTAAAAATTTACTAATGTTGTCGGGCGTGGTGGCTCACGACTGTAATCCCAACACTTCGGGAGGCTGAGGTGGGCAGATCACGAGGTCAGGAGTTCAAGATCAGCCTGGCCAAGATGGAGAAACCCCGTCTCTACTAAAAATACCAAAAAAAAGAAAAAAAGAAAAAAAAATTAGCTGGGCTTGGTGGTGGGCACCTGTAATCCCAGCTACTCAGGATGCTAAGGTAGAGAATTGCTTGAACCCTGGCAGTGGAGGTTGCAGTGAGCCAAGATCACACCACTGCACTCCAGTCTGGGTGACAAAGTGAGACACCATCTCAAAAAAAAAAAAAAAATTACTAACATTTTAATCAAGTTAATGGTTAAAAATAAAGCATTTTCTTTTCACAGAGTGTGTGTATATATATGTGTGTGTGTGTGTATGTGTATATGTGTGTGTATATATATATACACACACATATATACATACACACACACACACACACACACACACATATATATATGAAAGCTTTGCCCACTCCTAGGTCCAGAAGTGTGTACATATGTTCACCAAGAGATGTGTACAAGAATATTCACACCAGCTCTATTTGAGCCAAAAACTAGAAATAACCCGAATGTCCACCTAAAGTAGTATAATTGCACAGTGTTGTGGTATTTGTATAATGGAATACTATGCAATAAGGATAAACCAACCACAGCTCAAATAACTGATGGATCTCACAAACATCATGTTGAATAAAAGAAGCCTCAGTCAGGTGTGGTGGCTCATATCTGTAATCCCAGCACTTTGGGAGGCCAAGGCAGGCAGATCATGAGGTCAGAAGTTTGAGACCAGCCTTGCCAACATGGTGAAACCCTGCCTTTACTAAAGGTACAAAAATTAGCCAGGCTTGGTGGCAGGCACCTGTAATCCCAGCTACCTGGGGGACTGAGGCAGGAGAATCGCTTGAACCCAAGAGGTGGAGGTTGCAATGAGCCAAGATTGCGCCACTGCACTCCAGCCTGGGTGACAGGGCAAGACTCTATCCAAAAAATAAAAATTAAAAAAAAGCATCATACAAAAGAAAATATTCTATATGGATTACATTTATCAAAATCCAAAAACAGGCAAAATTCATGTGTGGTATTAGATAGGAAAGTGTCCCTAGGTAGGGAAGACGGTAACCAGAAGGAGGCATCAGGGAGGTTCTGGGCTTCTGATAATGCTCTGTTTCTTGAGCTGGATACCTATAACACAGACACTTTTTGAAAATTTATGCACCTTGGTGTGAATTTGTTAAACTTCAATGAGATTTATGGTCAAAAAAAAAAAAAAAGACTTGGCTGGTTTATTAAAAGACAACTTGAAAGATAATATCCATGTGCTAAAAGAAGACTAAAATACATTTGGTCAAAATAATAGATACAATGCCAATTTTAAGTTGTAGGGATAAAGGAGAAGAGATTAAACATAATTTACTATTCAAATAAACTATATTATCTCCCCAAATTCTGCGGCAAGAGAATTCTCACTTGAGGAACGTAAGATCTATCAAGGAAAATAGTTAATGGGATCAAGGTAACGAATCAAGTTATTAAAAGCCCTTATTAATATTTAAGGCTATATATACAAGTATGCCTATATATTCAGAAATTCTAGGCAAGGAAACGATATTCCTATACAAGCTCTTTGATATTTGGTAAAAATTTGAACACAGGAACTACGTAATGGCAAAGCTGTTCTGATAAATGCTATTGAATTTGCTCTATATAAATTTAGGTCTTATGACAATTATAAAATTAATTCATTTTAGCATGGAAAACTTTGTAGGATCTATCTTAATTGTGATGTCTACTTTCATTATGCTTAGTCATCAGCATGGTTTTAGTTTAGTACTCAGAAATCCCCACATTCCAGGACAAGCGTGGTGGCTCATGCCTATTACCCCAGAACTTTCTGAGGCTGAGACGGAAGGTTTGCCTGAGCTCAGGAGTTTGAGACCAGCCTGGACAACAAAGTGAGACTCTGTCTCTACAAAAAAAAAAAAAAAAAAAAAGGAAAAAATCAGCTGGGCCCGATGCCTCTCACACCTATAATCCCAGCACTTTAGGATGAAAAGATGGGTGGATCACTTGAACTCAGGAGATCAAAACCAACCTGGGCAACACAGCTAAATCCCAACTCTACAAAAAAAGTACAAAAATTAGCCAGGCATAGGGGCACACATCTGAAATCACAGTCACCTGGGAGGCTGAGGCAGGAGGATGGCTTGAGTCCAGGAGTAGAAGTGAGCTAAGATCACACCACTGCACTTCACCCTGGGTGACAGAGCCAGACACTGTCTAAAAAGAATAATAAAATTAAATTAAAAAATTAGCCAGGTGTGGTGATGCATGCCTGCGACCTCAGCTATAAGGGAGGCTAAGGCAGGAGTCTCACTTGAGTCCAGAAGGTCGAAGCTGCAGTGAGCCAAGATCACGCCATTTCACTCCAGCCTGGGCCACAGAGCGAGACGCTGTCTCAAAAAAGAAAAAAATTATCTCATTCTAAAAGAAGTGTGGTATATTCAGTAAATAAGTATATACATTACAGGCAGAAAATAACAATGCCCTATCTGACCACAGCCTTAATACAGGCTCAATTTAGAAAAGGCATGCAGACCTCAAACACAATGAGAAGAGCCCTCCACACTGATGATTGAAGGTTTCAAATAATCACTGCACCAACCTCTTCCTCAATTGTTCCCTTTATACAATTCCAACAGGGTTCATAACCATTTAAACTGGAAAGGAAAGGAAATAACTGCTTGGTGTAAAACTATCATAATGATTCCCAATTCCTTATTCCCCAATAGTCTAGGTTGAAAAAAACATGAGACACAAGTATGTAAAGAGGAAAAGCAGAAATAATAACATAACCAGTCTCTTCAGATTTGGAAGAGTCCTCAGATCACGTACTTCAGATCCCTCCTGCAGGAAGAATTTCTTCCAAAACTTTCCTGAAAGATAATTACCCAGCCACTAGAGATCTCAGAAATCAAATATAATAGAGCAGATGTAACGGCAAAGCACAGAGAAGAGCACGGTGTGGGACTAAAGTTCTGGAATTTATATGTGGAAGAGATAAAAGAAATAGAAAATCAGTAGAAAAAAACATTTTGACTTGTATTGATGTAAATTCATGATCCCAAATTTCAAGTGAGCCCAACAGCTTTATTTCCCATTTCCATTCGTTCTCCTATTCCTACACAATTTACTTGCTCCGTAAATCACTCATTCCTCCTCTCGCAACTGTATTCTTTCTTCTCGTTACCTTGATTCTGTCAATTTCCACAACCCCCACCTACTAGTTTACCGACATTCCAACTTTATTTTGTACTATGAGATAAATTATCTGCGCTTCTCTGTCAAAAAAAAAAAATCCAAGAATTGTTTGTAATCCTCTATTCCATCTCAATTCTTTTTACCTCTTGTAAACCCACTGCAGTCGGAATTTAACCCCTGCAACTCCATTAAAATTGCTCTTTATCAGGTACACCAGTGACCTACTGCTAAATCAAATGGTCAGTTCTCACTTGGCCCATCAATAGCATTTCACATTGCTGATCACTCCCCTCATCATAGAAATATTTTCTTCTAGGATACCTTTGTCACTTAACACTAGCAGTTCCTTCTTAGTCTTGGTTCCTGGCTTCTTCTCTCAGTCTTATGAACCTTCAAGTGTTCTATAGCTCAGTATTTAGACTCTCTTCTGGTTACACTTACTCCCTGGGTAATCTCATCTAAACATGTGTACTTAACATATATGTTAAATTAAACATGTTATATGTAAACTTATGTTATATGTTATATATATATAAACAACATATATAAGTATATGTTAAATTAAACATGTTATATATAAACATGTTATATATGTTATATATAATATGTTAAATATAAATATAACATATAAATATATATAAATGTAATCTCATATTTTTAATTCTAGCGTAGACCTATCCCATACCTCCCAAGTGGTATATCCAAGTTACTCAAGTTTTCATTTGTATCTCTCACACCTAACATACCTAAAACTAAATTTCCAACCTTTGTCCCCCAAATCTGCTCCACTCACAGCCTTTTAAATCCTCAATAAAGGCCGGGCGCAGTGCTCATAGCTGTAATCCCAGCACTTTGGGAGGCTGAGATGGGCGGATCACGAGGTCAGGAGTTTGAGATCAGCTTGGCCAACATGGTGAAACCCCATCTCTACTGAAAATACAAAAATTAGCCAGGCATGGTGGCAGGCACCTGTAATCCCAGCTACTCAAGAGGCTGAGGCAAGATAATCGCTTGAACCTGGGAGGCAGAGGTTGCAGTGAGCCGAGATTGTGCCACTGCATTCCAGCCTGGGCGACAGGGCAAGACTCTATCTCAAAAAAAAAAAAAAAAATTCTATTGGTTTTACTTTCAAAAATGAACAAATCAGATACTCTAATACCTCAGAACCTTTGCTCAATCTGTTCCTTTGGCCAGAAATGTTCTTGTCTCAGATAAATGCAGTTTATTCCATCTTCTCCTTCAGATTTTCTCTCAAATGTCACCTTCTCTATCAATCACACCCTGAACATTACATTTAAAACTATAATCTTTCTCCCAGAGCTCCTATTCCTCTTTACCCTGCTCTATTTTTTCCTCCATACATTTTTATTACCTTTTAACATACTCTACTAAATTCTTATATGACATATCAGTGTCCAGTTCCTGCTTTTAGAATTTAAACTCTATGAAGGCAAAGATTATTCTATTCCAGTAGCTAAAATAGGGTCTAGCACTTAATAGATACTATTAAATATTTAGGCCAGGTGTGGTGGCTCACACTTGTAAACCCAACACTTTGGGAGGTCGAGGTGGGTGGATCATGAGGTCAGGAGATCGAGACCAACCTGGCTAACACGGTGAAGTCCTGTCTCTACTAAAAATACAAAAAATCAGCCAGGCGTGGTGACGGGTGCTTGTAGTCCCCGTACTCAGGAGGCTGAGGCAGGAGAATGGCGTAAACCCGGGAGGCGGAGGTTGCAGTGAACCAAGATCGCACCACTGCACTCCAGCCTGGGCGACAGAGCGAGACTCCATCCCGCCCCCCCCCAAAAAAAAGCCATTAAGTATTTAACAAATTAATGGACTATAAACTAGGATTTATATATTCTATTCATTCAAGAAATACACATTGTCGGCTGGGCACGGTGGCTCACGTCTGTAATCCCAGCACTTCAGGAGGCTACTGGAGTTAGAAAAATCAATAAGAGGCATAGGTAAAGAACGGCTATTTATTAACTATCTACTATGTGCCAAGCACACACATTATTTGTCAGAATCTAAAGTAATTTCCTCAAGGTTACATAGCTAATAAGTAGAAAAATGAATTTCAAACGTTAGTCAACTTGACTCTGAAGTCCACATTCACTCCACTATACCAGGCTGCTTCTTCATAAATTATACTAATCTCTGTCGTAAAGCAAGATTTGATACTTGGGTATTATTATTTATCCCAAAATACAAATGTTTCTAATACTTTGGGATACAATTTTACCTATTCCAGAATACATTGTAGAATCAAATATCGACTTTATTCAGAGTATCAATTAGAGAATTAATGAAGAAGGCAAGGCAATCTTCTTAACTTACACCTTTAACATGTTCGAAGGTGACATTTTTCATCTGGACAGGATCTACTGCAGAATCAAGCCCCGTTGTTGTCCAGAAGCGGACTAAAGGGAAGAAAAGAAATATTTATATTTGATAGGTTAATAATATTCCAATCACTTTACTTTTTAGATGTAAGAAAGCAAAGCCTAGAAAAATTAAATATCTAAGAGAACTAACTTCACATGTCAAATCAGAATGAGAAATAGAAACTAGGTCTCCTGGATTTCTAAACTATTTTCAAAGAGTAACCGATTCACATTAAGAAGACATATTTCAGTTGCTCTGCCTATGGAGTAGCCATTCTTTTATTCCTTTACTTTCTTAATAAACTTGAAAAAATAAAAATTAAAAAATAATAAGACATATTTGTACTTTCCAGTTAATAAAATCAAAAATTATTTTCCACTTCTCATTGTAGTGTCTAATGATAGAAATCTTAAATCAGCATTTCTCAATCTTTGGTGTGAATAAAACTCACTTGAGAAATATGTTAAAATGCAGGTTCTCAGGCCACAGCACAGAACTATGTTTGGAAATTTGAGAAAGGGCCCAGCAGAATTTGCATTTTTAACAAAAACTTTGATTATTCTGATATAACTGGTCACAGATCTACACTTTGAAATATATTGCCTTAAAGTTAGCAGAAAATACTGACACACATTAATAAGAAACTGAAGTTTAACACATTATTACACTTTTCTTGTAGTCTTCTTCCTCTGAAAACTGTTATTACTTGCCCTCAAATGGCCTATCAGTTATGACATCATTAAGTACAACCAAGACAGAACAAGTCTGATAGGACAGGAAAATATTTGAGATCAGTTTTGGAGAACTATTACAAGGATTTCTTAAATATTTCCCACTCATGTAGAAACTTCCAAACTAGAGCAGTTATAAATGAGTAAATTGAGCAAATTCTAATTTCCTCAAAAGAAGCCCAAAAATACTTTTAAAATAGGCTGAAAAATGAGTTGGCAAAATACAGGGTTAAGAAGAAATCCTTAATAAATCAAGAACACGGAAGCTGGGAGAGCAAATTTAAAATAGTAATTCTAGAATGAACACTAATAGTTTTAGCCCACTAAAGTATTTTTTAAAGAATCTGTACATATCCTTAATAATAAAGAGAATAGAGAACACAGGGTGAAAACTGCATGGTGGTTGAAAAGGTAATTGGAACCACTTAAGTCTGACACTATTACTTCATTTCAGATAAGCAAAATATAAAAAAGGGAAACATTTAATGTGATTTTATTAGTTTATCTTTGAAATAGAAGGCTTGTATTGCTTGTATCAGCTTGTTTTGCTATTATAAAATTCTTCCAAGTAATTTTTAAATTAATTAAATAATTAATTTTCCTTTCACCTTGTTGATCAGGATAATTTTTAAATTTTACAACTGGACAGGTATCATTTCCAAAAATCTGGAAAACTAATCACTACTAGGAATGAAAGCCTAGCTTCTAGAACTATAAACATTAATGTGTTCTTTCTTTAAGGCTTAGATTAAGCATTGAAAAGAATCACGTATTTAAAGGAATAAGAAGCTAATACGTTAGATTAATAAGAAAACTTTTAACAGATAAAAATGGTTTTTTTAAAAGTCCATAAATGCTGAATAGCAGCAGAATGAAGAGAATCAGACAGGTTCATCTTAGGGAATCTAGGGGAGAAAGAAAAAGCCTTACATCAAATAACATTAATGAAATATGACAGCTCAATGAAATGCAAATATTAGGTTATTGTTGATAATCACATTTCATCACATGCAATTTTGGAATCTGGCATTCTTTTTCATAACTGCTATGATTTCCTGTAAGTACCCTATTATCAGAAACTTCATTAAAGCTGAGCATCGTGGCTCATGCCTATAATCCCAGCACTTTAAGAGGTCAAGGCAGGAGGATCACTTGAGCCCTGGAGTTCAAGACCAGCCTGGACAACATGGCAAGATTCCATCTCTACAAAAATTAGCTGGATGTGGTGGCATACGCCTGTGGTCCTAGCTAGTCAGGAGGCTGAGGTGAGAGGGTCACTTGAGCCCAGAAAGTTAAGGCTGCAATGAGCCGTGATTACACCACTGCACTCTGGCTTGGGCGATGAAGCAAGACTGTGTCTCAAAAACAAACAAACAACAACGATGACAACAAACACACACACACACACACAGAAACAAAAAACAAAGAAACAAAAACCTTTATTAAGCCACTCACACTTCCTGTTCTTCAATTTGGTTTTTCTCTTGAGAAAGGGAAACCATCAGTAGAATCTCCATTTCTACATAAAATTACAAATATAGTGGAATTCAATCAGTAGAAAGATGGATGGTCTTAGAAAGTTACTTAAAACTTCAATGTAGGATTATGACTTCCTTTCAGTTATTCTTCTCAAACATGAATGGTTTCAAATCAACTTATCATTGGTTTTTTTTTTTTGAGAGTGCTTGAGCTTTCAGAAAAGCTTCTGCAAACCCAGTTTTCAATGCATCTTGGTGAGCTTCAGGAATGTTTTTGGTTTTCATGAGTTTGTCCAAACTCTCAACATCTGATCCTCTGTCCTGCAAAAGAAACCCCTGAATACACGAACAACACATCAATACTGGTTAACAACACAGTGACACTCCCCAGCAATATTGTGACCACTCAAAAAAATTCACTAAAATTCCATACTTTTTACTGTCAATGTGAAGAAACAGATTAAGACTCAACAATGATTTAATCAATAGCTCGGAAACTAACACTAGATCCTATTCCTGCATTAATCAATTAATAGTATCAAGAAAGTGGCATTATTCTCTGCAAGAATACTATACTGCAAATAGGTCACATATTATCTTAGGGTTTGATTGGCTTAATGTTCACATCACCTTATCTCTGCTAGAGGAAAAATTTCATTAATTTACTAAATGTCTACTAAGCACCATTCACATACTTGGCCTTATATAAGTTCTGAAGATGTGGCCAGGCGTGATGGCTCACACCTGTAATCCCAGCACTCTGGGAGGCCAAGGTGGGCAGATCATGAGGTCAGGAGATTGAGATCATCTTGGGTAACATGGTGAAATCCTGTCTCTACTAAAAATACAAAAAATTAGCTGGGCGTGGTGGCTGGTGCCTGTAGTCCCAGCTACTCAGGAGGCTGAGGTAGGAGAATGACATGAACCCAGGAGGCAGAGCTTGCAGTGAGCTGAGATTGAGCCACTGCCACTCTAGCCTGGGAGACGGCGCAAGACTCTGTCTCCAAAAAGAAAAAAAAAAAAGTTTTGAATATGTAAAGATAAATAAACCACTGGTCTTTAAGTTTTCAGTCTAGTGAAGAAACATATGTAAACAGCTGGGTTTCTTAAATCATTTTGATACCATATTAGAAGTATTATGTATGGTGGTAAATAAATGCTACCTCAGGAAGACAGGAAAGGCCTTACAGAGCATAGGACATCTGAAACACCACTATACAAATTCTACTCTATTTGTAACTTAATCGATGTAGAAATGGAGATTCTGCTGATGGTTTCCCTTTCTCAAGAGAGAAAATAAACACCATGAACAATCTGACAGGGGTATGAAACAATTAGCCTCCAGTGCTCAAGAACTACCAGCAATCTTATGTAAGACTTCAATGCCAAGAGAGGAGCAGGAAACGGAGGGGCATATCAAATGGTGAGAAGAGAAACACGGCAGGTAGAGACCAAATAATGAAATTCCCAGCGTATCAGGTGGAGGTAAGAAATAAAGCAAAGTAATGTAACTAGATCATCATTTTAGAAGGACTGATAGGTGGCAGTCTGAAGGTGGGACTGAATGCAGCAAGACTAGAGGCAAGGAGACTAAACAAGTATTAGAGTAATTTAGGCAACAAAGGGTTATAGGGTATCTATGGCAGTGGGACAGATTTAAGAAAGATTTAGGAGGTTGGGTCAACAGAACTTCAGTGGTTAATGGATGTGGGAGGTGAGGCAAGATGAACAAATGTAGGTTGACAGCCAGGTTTTTAGCTTGGGTGAATGCTGCTCATTAATACAGAGAACACCTAAACAGGTCTAGGTTTGTGGGAAAAAAATATAGTAAGTGGAGAGGTAAGTCTGGTGCCCAGAAGAGTTAGAGGTATAATGATGACACAGGTTACTAATCCCTTATTATTAGTGGAAAGAAGGAAAAAATCTATCAGCCAACAAAAGAAATCAGATATTGAAGCTCCTCATTTTTTGTTTGTTTGTTTGTTTGTTGTGGTTTTTTTTTTGAGATGGAGTCTCACTCTGTCACCAGGGTGGAGGGCAGTGGTACAATCTTGGCTCACTGCAACCTCTGCCTTCCGGGTTCAAGTGATTCTCCTGCTTCAGTCTCCCAACTAGCTGGGACTACAGGCATCCGCCACCATACCTGGCTAATTTTTTGTATTTTTAGTAGAGACAAGGTTTCATCATATTGGCCAGGATGGTCTCGATGTCTTGACCTCGTGATCTGCCCGCCTTGGCCTCTCAAAGTGCTGAGATTACAGGCACCAGCCACCGCACCTGGCCAAATTAAACAAATTTAAGTTGCACACCTCCTGACCAAATAAGATTTTCAAAAGATGTTTATCTAAGAAATTAGATGCTTACTTCATTAAGACTTCTCAAAAGTTTTATTGGATCTGCTGCAAATTAGTTTAAATTTAAAAAGCAATTGAATGAAGTATATAAAATAACTTAAAGTTGTGTTCCCATAGATAAAGGCAATTTTTTTTTTAAAGGTGTACCATTTAATCTCAAATCAGTCATGCTTGGTACCTGTTACACTTTCTTTCATAAATGTCAACAGGTCACATTTTCAAAATCATTGCTATCCAAATGTAGCCAATAAAATGCCTATTATTTTATTTGGTTTTGTTTTCTTTTTTTCTTTCTTTTTTTTTTTTTTTTTGCTTCTTTTTTAGACGGAGTTTTGCTCTGTTACCCAGGCTGGAGTACAGTGACGCGATCTTGGCTCACCACAACCTCTGCCTCCCGGGTTCAACAATTCTCCTGCCTCAGTCTCCCAAGTAGCTGGGACAACAGATGTGTGCCACCATACCTAGCTAATTTTTGTATTTTTAGTAGAGATGGGGTTTTACTATGTTGGTCATGCTGATCTCGAAATCCTGACCTCATGATACGTCCACCTTGCGCTCTCAAAGTGCTGGGATTAACAGGTGTGAGCCACTGCACCCGGTCCATTTTCATTTTTCAAAAGCATGTTCTTTAGACATCAATGTTCCATTTCTTTTAAAGTTTGAGAACATAGAGGAAGCATATTTCAAAGAAAGTTATACATGGTATGCACCATCATATTTGGCCTTATCATGATATCTACTCATATCTGAGCACCAAAACTCACCAGTGGTTCTCTATTTTTGACCAGACGGATTATTTTTACTGAGTCTTCCTCATTGTCAATATCTTCAGGCATAGGAGGCAACACAGGATCATAATTCTTCTGAGCCACAGTATTATGTACAGAGAGCAAAGCCTGTAACATTCAAAGGTATATATATATATAAAAATGACATATATATATATATATATATATATCATTTAAAGCACATCAAACTATAAAGAAAATCAAAACAGCATTACGGTTTTGACATAGCAGCGGTAATAAGGCAGTTACTTGAACAGGTGTCTTTTACAAATGGAAAAGTGCTTGTCCAGAGAGCAGATGGCAGCTCTACTTAGCAGTCACCTCTATCCCCAATGTCACTGATGTATGTAAAGAATCAACATATAATCTCCTCTAACCTGTACATTCTCTGGTTTATTCTTATAAGGGTATCATTTTGGGGCAAGAGTGCAGGGGATGTGACTTTTGGAGGAAGGGAGAATACGAGGGCTAAAGATGCATTGTCAATGAGAGTCTGAGAATATTTTATATTTTTTTCTTTCCTACTATTTTTCCTCCTATTAGCAGAAAACACAACAATGATCAATATGATGGATTCTTTTTTTTTTTTTTTTTCTCACTTTAATTGTTTGTGCAACTGGTGACCACTATGTGTATAAAAGAATAAAAGTAATTCTGGACCAAAGATGAGAAGAACACTGGAACTTTGACATGTCACTATTCTTCAATGAACTTGACCCCTAATAAGCAACACCATTATTCATAAATTACTTAAACCAAAAACCTAGAAATCATCCTTGATTCCTCTCCTCTTACTGACATTCTCAACATCCAATACATATTCTATTTAAAAAATTTTTTTTTTAGACACAAGATCTCTCTCTGTTACATAGGCTGGAGTTCAGTGGTGAGATCATAGCTTGCTGCAACATCAAACTCCCAGGCTCAAGCGATCCTACTTTGCCAGTCTTCTGAGTAGCCAGGATTACAGATGCATGCCCCAATGCCCAGCTAATTTTTAAATCTTTCTTTCTTTCTTTCTTTCTTTCTTTCTTTCTTTCTTTCTTTCTTTCTTTCTTTCTTTCTTTCTTTCTTTCTTTCTTTCTTTCTTTCTTTCTTTCTTTCTTTCTTTCTTTTTTCTTTCTTTCTTTCTTTCTTTCTTTCTTTCTTTCTTTCTTTCTTTCTTTCTTTCTTTTTTTTTTTGACAGAGTCTTGCTCTGTCACCCAGGCTGGAGTGCAATGGCATAATCTTGGCTCACTGCAACCTCTGCCTCTTGGATTCAAGCAATTCTCTACCTCAGCCTCCCAAGTAGCTGGGACTACAGGCACCTGCCACCACACCCAGCTAATTTTTTTGTATTTTTAGTAGAGATGGGGTTTCACCATCTTGGCCAGGCTGGTCTTGAACTCCTGATGTCATGATCCACCCACCCCAGCCTCCCAAAGTGCTGGGATTACAGGCATGAGCCACCGCACCTAGTCCATATCCTATTAAATCTACTTCCAAAATACACCTAAATTTTTTCTTTACTCTAGATCAGAGATTGGTAACTACAATATCTGTCTTTGTAAATCAGGTGTTACTGGAACACAGCCATGTTTGTTCATTCATGCATTGTATATGGCCACTGTCATTCTACAGTGGTGAAGTTTAGTAGGTGGAACACACTGTTTATATAAAAAACTGGCAGGTCCCTGGTCTAGATCATAGATGCCATTATTTTTTGCCTGGAGCACTGCAGTAGTCTTTAATGGCTCACCGGAATTCAACTCTGGCCCATTTTCAAGTCCACAATTCACAGTGTAGCCAGAGTAATTATTTTTAAAACTTAATCACATAATTAACCCCTTAATAGCCCTTCTAAAGTTGCCCATCGATCTTGGGATGAAGACCAAACTCTCCAAGATGTCCTAAAAGTCCTGCATGCCTCTCCAACCTTATCTTACACTGCCCTCCACCTCACTCAACTTGAATAACTCTTTCTTGTAGAGGTCTGGCCAAAACATCTCATAAAAGCAGATACCTTGGTGACTCGATCCCCTAACACCTTGTTCTTTGCCTTCATATATGTCCATAATTTATAATCATATGTGCATTTTTATGTTCATATGGTTAATGTTTGCTGTTTAGTGAAACAGAAGTTAAAATGGCAAATACTGTCTGTTTTTAATCAAACTTTTGAATCGACTATAACATGTATACAAAAAGTACAAATCATAAGTATATAGTATACAATTTCAAACATGAACATGCCCACATAAACACCCCCCAAACAAGAAATACAACATTAACCAAACTCCAGTTGTCCCCACTTATGCTCCTTCCTAGTCATCATGCCCTCTATACCCCCCAAGGTGTGAATCTTTGCAACTATTTGAAAATTATACAATTAGGATTCCAACTGTATGTAATTCATTATATAATTGCTGTTGGGAATAAGCCCCCCAAAATCTGGCCATAAACTGGCCCCAAAGCAGGCCATAAACAAAATCTCTGCAGCACTGTGACATGTTCATGATGGCCATAGTGCCCACACTGGAAGGTTGTGGGTTAACCAGAATGAGGGCCAGGAACACCTGGCCCTCCCAGGGCAGAAAACTGCTTAAAGGCATTCTTAAGCCACAAACAATAGCATAAGCGATCTGTACCTTAAGGACATGCTCCTGCTGCAGTTAACTAGCCCAAACTATTCCTTTAATTTGGCCCATCCCTTCGTTTCCAATAAGTGATATTATTAGTTAATTTAATACCTATAGAAACAATGCTAATGACTGGCTTGCTGTTAATAAATACATGGGTAAATCTCTGTTTGGGGCTCTCAGCTCTGAAGGCTGTGAGACTCCTGATTTCCCATGTCACACCTCTATATATTTCTGTGTGTGTGTCTTTAATTCTTCTAGTGCCGCTGGGTTAGGGTCTCCCCTACTGAGTTGGTCTCGGCAATTGTATAATGTACATTACATAATTATATAAAAATGTGTATTCATTGCCCAGGCATGGTGGCTCACGTCTGTAATCCCAGCACTTTGGGAGGCCAAAGTGGGTGGATCACCTGAGGCTGGGAGTTCAAGACCAGCCTGACCAACATGGAGAAACCCTGTCTCTATCAAAAGTACAAAAAAATTAGCTGGCATGGTGGCGTGTGCCTGTAAACCCAGCTATTTGGGAGGCTGAAGCAGGAGAATCACTTGAACCCGTGACACGAAGGTTGCAGTGAGCTGAGATTGCATCATTGCACTTCAGCCTGGGCAACAAGAGTGAAACCCCATCTAAAAAAAAAATGTGTATTCATTTTTTTCCAAAATTAAGTTAGTGAAATTCACCTATGCTGTTACTGATGGTAGAAGTAATTAATTTTCCTTCTTATATAGTATTCCAACATACAAATATCTTACAGTTTCCTTACCCATTGTGCCTTTGAGGGGCATCTGGGTTGTTTTCAGTTCTTGGCTAATATAAACAATGCTGGCATAAATGTTTCATGTCTTTTGATGAACATCTATACATATATATATACACACACACACACACATATATATATAAAAATATACAATGTTAGTAAAGTATATTTAAGAGTAGAACATCTGGGTCATGGGTTATATAGTAAGTACATTCAAGATTAGTAATGTTTTCAATTATACTTCCACCAACAATATATGTGAGTTCTAGCTGTGTAACATGATCCCAGACATTTTACATTATTAGTTTAAATTTGGCCATTCTGAGCGTATAATGGTACTTCTGTGGTTGAAATGTTCATTTGTCTTATAATGAATGAGACTGAAAGCATTTTGTGTTTATTGGGCATGTGTGTCTCTTTGTGAGATGCCTCCTTAAAATATTTGCATGTTTTTCATATTAATTTGCATCTTTTTCTTATTAATTTGTAAGAACTATTTATAATACACTGATCCAAGTCTTTGTCAGTTATATGTACTACAAATACATTCTCCCTTTTGGTAGCCTGCCCTTTCACTCTCCTTCTTGGTGATTTTTGCTCAATAAAGGATCCTAATATTTATGACCTCAATTAATGTTTTTTCCTTTGTGGTTCATGCTTTTTGTAGCCAATAAGACTTTCAAAGTGGAAAAAATAAACAACATCAAGGTGATAAAACACCTAAGAAGATAATGGCTGCAAATTTTTGAGAACTGATGAGAGAAAGACTCTAAAGGTTCAGGAAACATATATCAGGAAGCCTGATATATCCTTTAGGAACAAGGAAAAATAAAAAGAAACCTATGCTTACTACATCATAGCAGAACTGCAAAATGGCAAAGGCAAAGAGAAGATCTTAATAGTACTCAGAACAAAAAAGACAGATCATCAGAAAGGAAAGAAGAAAATTGATTGACAGCTGAATAACAGCAGCAATGGACACCAGAAGATAGTTCAAATACTTTCAAAGTGCTTAGAAAAAATAAAAGCTAATCCAAAATTGTGTATCTAGCAAAAGTATCTTTCAAGAATAAGGATGAGGACAAAGATGAGGTTAACAGGGATCCACCTGAAAAAACTAAAAATAAATAAAAATAAAGGATAATGAAACAATAGTTTTCAAAGACGCTGGACATCAAGCAACAAAGGGCAGAGATCATTGAGAGACAGGAAGCAACGTGAACTTATGATTGCACCAGCATTACCACCTGCAGTTTCCAGGCTGTGATGGGGAAAAAGAAACACAGTCAAAACTCATTGGTCTCCTTGAGTTGAGAAAACAGAGCTGAGAATCCAGGAAGGCCAACTGACTAAAGTTCTCAGGGAAGCCTATAGAAGAGGAAAGGGTGGCAGATACAAAATTTGGGAGATCTGTAGGAGGTCTCCCTTGAGTCCTGAGCAAAGTCTTTAGTCATGGCAGGCATATAAGAAAACTATCAGAAAGGATTAGAGCAGTAGTTCCTAATTGAGAGCAACTGTATTCCCTTGGAGCCACTGGCAATATCTGGAGACATTTTTTTTTTTTTTTTAACTTTTCTCAATCTCGATTTTCTTTTTTTTTATTTTTATTTTTTATTTTTTTTATTTATTATTATTATACTTTAAGTTGTAGGGTACATGTGCATAACGTGCAGGTTTGTTACATATGTATACTTGTGCCATGTTGCTGTGCTGCACCCATCAACTCGTCATTTACATCAGGTATAACTCCCAATGTAATCCCTCCCCCCTCCCCCCTCCCCATGATAGGCCCCGGTGTGTGATGTTCCCCTTCCTGAGTCCGAGTGATCTCATTGTTCAGTTCCCACCTATGAGTGAGAACATGCGGTGTTTGGTTTTCTGTTCTTGTGATAGTTTGCTAAGAATGATGGATTCCAGCTGCATCCAAGTCCCTACAAAGGACTCAAACTCATCCTTTTTTATGGCTGCATAGTATTCCATGGTGTATATGTGCCACATTTTCTTAATCCAATCTGTTTGATTGTCACAATTTAAAGGATATTACGGTCATCTACAGTACTGAGGCCAGGGATGCTCTTAAACATCTGATCATATACAGGACAGTGCCCTCTCCTCCAGAAACCATTATTCAGCCCATGAATGTCAGTAGTTTTAAGCTAGAGAAACTGCATTACAAGGAATAATCCCTGAAGTTAGAATAGGGAAGAAATAGCTCTTGTTATCATCAGTTAGCAGGAAAAACTTCATAATTCATAGGCACTGAGAAGAGTTATGGGACGGATATTGTCTCAATAGTGGAAAAAATAAGCCCAAGATTTAATGCTGCTATGATTTCACCTAAAAAAAGGCTTAGGGCCAAGTACAGTGGCTCACACCTGTAATCCTAGCACTTTGGGAGGCTGAGGTGGGTGGATTGCCTGAGCTCAGGAGTTCAAGACCAGCCTGGGCACACGGTAAAATTCCGTGTCTACTAAATAATACAAAAAATTAGCGGGGCATGGAACTGGGAGCCTGTAGTCCCAGCTACTCGAGACACTGAGGCAGGAGAATCACTTCAACCCAGGAGGCAGAAGTTGCAGTGAGCCGAGATCACACCACTGCACTCCAGCCTGGCGACAGACTGAGACTCCGTCTCAGAAAAAAAAAAAGAAAAGAAAAGAAAAAAAAAGCTTAAAAACAAGCCTCTGGAAGATCAAAACGTTTCCAATTGATTTAACTGTATAACAAAATGAAGCTCAATAGTACTATCTATAGCAGGGGTCTTCAACCCAAGGCCACAGACCAGTACCCATTAATGGCCTGTTAGGAACCAGGCTGCACAGCAGTAGGTTAGTAGTGGTGAGTGAGCAAAGCTTCATCTATATTTATAGTTGCTCTCCATCACTTGCATTAACGCCTGAGCTCTGCCTCCTGTCAGATCAGCAGCAGCATTAGATTGTCAGAGGAGCATGAACCCTATTGTGAACTGAGTATGTGAGGATCTAGGTTGCATGATCCTTATGAGAATCTAATGCCTGATGATCTGTCACTGTCTCCCATCACCACTACATGAGATCATCTAGTTGCAGGGAAACAAGCTCAGGGCTCCCACTGATTCTACATTATGGTGATTATGTAATAATAATAGAAATAAAGTACACAATAAATGTAATGCACTTGAATCACACTGAAATCACTCCCAACCCCACATCTGTGGAAACATTGTCTTCCATGAAGCTGGTCCCTGGTTTCTAAAAGGTTGGAGAAGGCTAATCTACAGAAACACAAAAATACCCAGCATCCAACAAGACAAAACTCACAGTTACTGGTAGTTGATCAAGATAAAACTCACAATGACTCAGAATTACTAGGTATGCAAAGACAACAGAAAATATTGCTCCTAATAAAGGAAAAAAACAATGAAACCAAACCCTGAAATTACACAGATGATAAAACCAGATAAAACCAAAACCTAAAATTACACAGAGAAAAATATTAAAACTTGTTATTATAACTATATATCAAATGCTCAAAAAAGTTAAAGACTGAACATGAGATATGGAATATATAAAAATCACTCAAATCAAACTTCCAGAGATGGAAAATATGAAATAAGAAAAAAGTACACTGAATGAGATTAATATAGATACTGCAGAAGGAAAAGTTATCTTGTAGAGTAAGTAACACAAGCTGTCTACAATGAAACACAAGGAGAAAATATACTGAGAAATTATGAACCAGACTTAGTGCCTATCTGGGGAACTACTTTAAATGGCCTAATATTTATGTTAACTAGCATCTCCAAAGAAAGGGAGAAGTTGCTGCAAACTATCTAAAGAAATACAGCAGAAAATAGTCCAAATATGATGAAAAAAGTATAAACCCACATGTTCAAGAAACTCAATGTACCCAAACACACAGAAAACATACAACACCACCAAATTGCTTAAAACCAGGAAGAAAATATTAAAATCATCCAAAGGAAAAAAACACACTATATATAAAAGAATAAGGATTTAAAATGACAGCACACTTCTCATCAGAAACAATGTGGGCCACAAAACAATGGAGCAATATCTTTAAAATACTTAGAGAAAAATACTGTTGACTTAGAATTCTATATCCAGAAAAACTATCTTTTAGAAATAAAGGGGTATTGAAGACTTTTTAAAGATATGTAAAAGCTAAAAGAATTAATCACCAGCAGACTTGCATTGCAAGAAATGTCACAGGAAGTCTTTCAGACAGAAGGAAAATGTTGGCAGATGGAAATGTGAGCACATACAGAGGAATAAAGAACACTGGGAATGTCTACTATCTGTGTATCTGTGGCAACTATCTTGCACATAGTAAAATAGAGATAGCTGAATAAAATGTTTTTAAATAAAGCAATTTTGATAATTGACAGGCAATATTAAGAACATCAGCTAAATATTTTTTTCTCCTTAGCTTTGTTCCACATATACATTCCAAAACAATTTCATAGACATTAAGTTCATAATTTTAATAGCTTTATTTTACAAATATTGTTGAATAGCAACATTTTTAATTTTGGACAACTAAAACAAATTTTTGATTCCATTATCCTGTTTTAATTGAGGTGATTTTATTCCTTAATATACAGACTTGCCTTTCAAAAGGCAATACTTAAATGGAAATCGTATTTCCTTTTTTTTTTTAAATTATTATACTTTAAGTTCTAGGGTACATGTGCATAACGTGCAGGTTTGTTACACATGTATACTTGTGCCATGTTGGTGTGCTGCACCCATCACCTCGTCAGCACCCATCAACTCATCATTTACATCAGGTATAACTCCCAATGCAATCCCTCCCCCCCTCCCCCCTCCCCCCTCCCCCCTCCCCATAGTAGGCCCCGGTGTGTGATGTTCCCCTTCCCGAGTCCAGGTGATCTCATTGTTCAGTTCCCACCTATGAGTGAGAACATGCGGTGTTTGATTTTCTGTTCTTGTGATAGTTTGCTGAGAATGATGGTTTCCAGCTGCATCCATGTCCCTACAAAGGACACAAACTCATCCTTTTTAATGGCTGCTTAGTATTCTATGGTATATATGTGCCACATTTTCTTAATCCAGTCTGTCACTGATGGACATTTGGGTTGATTCCAAGTCTTTGCTATTGTGAATAGTGCCACAATGAACATACGTGTGCATGTGTCTTTATAGCAGCATGATTTATAATCCTTTGGGTATATCCCCAGTAATGGGATGGCTGGGTCATGTGGTACTTCTAGTTCTAGATCCTTGAGGAATTGCCATACTGTTTTCCATAATGGTTGAACTAGTTTACAATCCCACCAACAGTGTAAAAGTGTTCCTATTTCTCCACATCCTGTCCAGCACTTGTTGCTTCCTGACTTTGTAATGATTGCCATTCTAACTGGTGTGAGATGGTATCTCATTGTGGTTTTGATTTGCATTTCTCTGATGGCCAGTGATGACGAGCATTTTTTCATGTGTCTGTTGGCTGTATGCATGTCTGCTTTTGAGAAATGTCTGTTCATATCCTTTGCCCACTTTTTGATGGGGTTGTTCGTTTTCTTCTTGTAAATTTGTTTGAGTTCTTTGTAGGTTCTGGATATTAGCCCTTTGTCAGATGAGTAGATTGCAAAAATTTTCTCCTCTTCTGTAGGTTGCCTGTTCACTCTGATGGTAGTTTCTTTTGCTGTGCAGAAGCTCTTTAGTTTAATTAGATCCCATTTGTCAATTTTGGTTTTTGTTGCCATTGCTTTTGGTGTTTTAGACATGAAGTCCTTGCCCATGCCTATGTCCTGAATGGTATTACCTAGGTTTTCTTCTAGGGTTTTTATGGTATTAGGTCTAACATTTAAGTCTCTAATCCATCTTGAATTAATTTTCATATAAGGAGTAAGGAAAGGATCCAGTTTTAGCTTTCTACTTATGGCTGGGAAATTGTATTTCCATGTGCCGGAACCACCAATCACAACTGATGGGTTTACCTGTTGCTCAGAAGAATCTGCAGGAAATTGAACCCTAAGCCTTGTAACTCATCAGACTCACAAGAACTCACTGCACTGGACCCCCTGGGGTCAACTTTATGTTCTAAGTATCTGTCAGGTTCCCAGAATTAAGTGTCCAGCTTATAAGGATGAGCAACATTGATTTATCCCTCCAGAAGGAAGCTTAACTTTTTCCTTCAGCTTGCTTTAATGAAGCTTCATCCATCCTGCATGCTCAGGCAGTGAGTAATTTCTGTTAAGTGAATATTTGGAAGCTAAAAATTACAACAAATCTTCTTATATTATTGCCCTTTAAAAGAAACCCAAATTTTCCATGACTTCCAAAATTATAATGCTGCATTCTAGAGATGATGTCACTTCATTGTTTTATCAAAAGTGAGTCCCCGGAATGATGACTCATGCAGGTTAATTTGCCTTTAATGTGGTAATTTGATGGTTAGAAGTGGTTCTGATTTATTAATGACTATCTTCGCTTCCCCTAGAAACAAAGTCTGTGTATAGAACAACATCCCTCCATCAATGCTCCTAAATGTTATGAACATTATTGCTTTTGTCTATTTCATTACTGCAGGAAGAATTCACATTTAATCTAGTTAGGCCTTTGGCTACTTACTTTTACATTTTCAGACATCTGTTTTTATACTGTATTTATTTTCCTGAATTGGATTTTGTAGACATTATGACTAATAAGAATAATCCATTTTTTAATATGGCAATTGACTGATCAATTCATTCTGGGTATAATCTTTCAATTTTTGACAGTTCTCTGGTGACACTATTGTTACAGAATAATAAGTCATTTCCTAACTATCAAAGACTTGACAGTAACAGGTTATACAAAAGAAGTATTGGCATTCTTCTGAACAAAGCAAGAGATTCCTAAAGAGTAAAATGAACAAAATTGCAATCTTATACTACTATGAATTAAAGAATATGTAAGAAAAGTTTGAATGTCATATAAATGTACAGAATTATCTTATATGAGGAGACAAAGGAGGCTATAATGGAATAAAAATTCCACCAAACATTTAATAATTTACATTGAATTCAGTTTACTGGGAATTCCAATGTTCCAAACACAGTGCTACGTGCTAGAAACAAAGATAAGAAGACCATCCTGTGCATCAGTAAGAAAGACATACTTGTGTTCTTTATTAGGTGTGGAACACAGAAAATCCCTGAAATACACACACACACACACACACACACACACACACACACACACACCTGTTAAATGTCCTGTTTAGTTTCTGGATACATGTTTTTGAGCTTTAGTTTTCCTAATCTTTAGAAAGAATTAATATTAGTTGGGCACGGTGGCTCACACCTGTAATCCCAGCACTTTGGGAGACCTAGGCGGGTGGATCATGAGGTCAGGAGATCGAGACCATCCTGGCTAACATGGTGAAACCCCGTCTCTACTAAAAATACAAAAAGTTACCTGGGCGTGGTGGCAGGAGCCTGTAGTCCTAGCTACTCGGAAGGCTGAGGCAGGAGAATGGTGTAAACCCAGGAGGCGGAGCTTGCAGTTAGCCGGGATCAGGCCACTGCACTCCAGCCTGGGTGACAGAGTGAAACTCCATCTCAAAAACAAACAAACAAAAAACAGAGTTAATATTAGTACCTACTTAATAGGGCTTCACAATGATTAAAGAGATAACACATGAAAGTGCACAGCAAAAAGGCTGCTCCATTGAAAGACTTCATCTTATTGGTGTATTAGCTGTTACAATTAACTTTAATGATTATCTTATTTTCAGGAATAGTCACTTTGAATATTTAAGTTTGTCTATAAACTTGTAGAGGACCATATATACATTTAAGAAAATTCTTTCCATATAGCTATTCTTTTCCTTCATATATTTGCAAAAGTTGGCCAAACTAGCAAACCTTTAACAAATTTTACATTAAAAAGGTTAACAAGTTGTATATTGTGATAAAAATGCATCAAACTAGAAATTAGCATCTGTAAATATAAAAAAATGAAACCCAAACAACCTCCCAAATTTAAATAAGTCAGGATATTGAAGTTATCAAAATTTATTATAGACAATCAAGAAATTAATATCAATGCCAATATGACATACATGATGTCCATGGAAGATGACAAAATTTAAAAGAAAGCCACATACTCTTAAATGCATTTGTAATTAAACAAGCGTGAAAGCTAAGTATTCCACTAAATGAAATCAAAGATAGATATAAAGAAAAGAGTTAGACTGGGTGCAGTCACTATCGCATGTAATCCCAATACTTTGGGAGGCCGAGGCAGGCAGCTCACCTGAGGTCAAAAGTTTGAGACCAGCCTGGCCTAAATGGTGAAACCCCATCTTTACTAAAAATACAAAAATTAGCCAGCCATGGTGGCATGTGCCTGTAATCCCAGCTACTTGGGAAGCTGAGGCAGGAGAATTGCTTGAACCTGGGAGGCTGAGGTTGCAGGGAGCTGAGATCACGCCATTGCACTTCAGCCTGGGTAGCAGAGACTTAGTTTAAAATAAAAAAAGAAAAAGAAAGAAAGAAAGAAAGAAAAATATATTTGATAATAAAGAGCCAGTTCTTTTGAGAGATGAGATAATAAGGCATTTCTGGTATGCACAGCAAGAAACCAGAGGAAAAAAATATTGTATATTAATAGCACTGAGAAACCAGACAGAACTTCAGATACAAATCAACAGAATAAATTGAACACCATTCCAACGTGCTTGAAATCATAATAAAATATTAAGTTTCCTGGGAAAAAATAAATAATGAAGTAACTCTAGAAGAACTTGAAAGCTGGATTAACTAGATAACTACTGAAGAAATTGAAAGCACTATCAAAAAATTTTCCCCAGAAATGGCATTTGAGCCAAATGAAGGGTCATATTAAAGTTTACTGTTTTATTTGTAGCATTCCAACACATAATAAAACATAATGTTTCTTTTTCAAAGGTCTCACAAGCCAAATGCAAAACCTAACCAGAAAGTATAAAAAGATGACAGCACAACTTTGGTCTCAGGATGATTTTTTAAAATACCAAAGTAATATATTACAAAATCAGATATAAAAATCTTCTTTTATAGAATACATTTATGCAGCCAACAAACATATGAAAAAAAACTAATCATTACTGGTCATTAGAGAAATGCAAATCAAAACCGCAATGAGATACTATCTCATGCAAGTTAGAATGTTGATCATTAAAAAGTCAGGAAACAACAGATGCTGGAGAGGATGTGGAGAAATAGGAAAGCTTTTACACTGTTGGTGGGAGTGTAAATTAGTTAAACCATTGTGGAAAACAGTGTGGCAATTCCTCAAGGATCTAGAACCAGAAATACCATTTGACCCAGCAATCCCATTACTGGGTATGTACCCAAAGGATTATAAATCATTCTACTACAAAGACACATGCACATGCTTATTGAGGCACTGTTTATTGAGGCACTGTTCACAGTAGCAAAGGTTTGCAACCAACCCAAATGTCCCTCAATGATAGACTGGATAAAGAAAATGTGGCACACATACACCACGGAATATTATGCAGCCATTAAAAAGGATGAGTTTATGTCCTTTGCAGGGACATGGATGAAGCTGGAAAACATCATTTTCAGCAAACTAACACAAGAACGGAAAACCAAACACCGTATGTTCTCACTTATAAGTGGGGGTTGAACCATGAGAACACATGAACACAGAGAGGGGAACATCACACACCAGGGCCTGTCAGGGGATGAGGGGCTAGTGGAGGGATAGCGTTAGGAGAAATACCTAATGTAGATGATGGGTTGATGGTGCAGCAAACCACCATGGCACGTGTATATACCCATGTAACAAACCTGCATGTTCTGCATATGTACCTCAGAACTTAAAGTATAATAAAAAACAATCTTCTTTTATCAAAAGGAAGATTTAATCCCAATAATTTAATGTTTTGTCAATATAAATATCTGCACATTATTATTTATACTAACAACTAAAAAAGTTTCTATGATCACTTTGATAAGTACCATAAAGGCATTTGACAAAATGTAATATAATCTTGATTTTTTAAAAAAAGACAGAACAAAATTTTGTAAAATATTCTATCAGAAAACAGTAACAAACATCATACAGGATGTTTGATGATAATAACATGAAGCACAGAAGTACAATAACAGGAAGCACAGAAGTATCCCTATAAAAGTACAGAAAAATAGGAGCATACCCTTTACTGCATGTTTTCAGCATTTTTTCATGCAAGCCATATCAAGGCAATAAAGTAAGGGAGGAAATGATCTATAATTACTAAAAATGAAAAGATTTTTAAAAATCTTGTCAATAATGTAACACTGAAAATTTTTAAAAATGAAATATTTCAGTAAGGTGATATAAAATAAGTATTATGGAAATTAACATGTTTACCATATAGAAACAATATACTTGTTAGAAAATACTCAATAAATAGTATATATTGGAGAAAATTAATTTATACATATGTATATGTGTGTATACATATAAATATATGTGTGCATGCACACACACATACACATCAGGTCTGGGAACAGACCAGCAGGAAATATTCTAGGTTTATACAAGAAACTATTTGACCTAAATAAATATATTGCCATGTTCTTTGACTGGAAAATTCAACTGCATCCCAATGGGTTTTTTAAGGACATGAAGAGAGAATTCCAAAGTTCTTCTGGAAAAATACATTTGCAAGAATAATGATAGAAATTTGGCCTTAGCAGGTATCATGCTGTAATTACTAAAACGATAAGATAACCAAATTTACAACAATCAACCAATAGTTCAAAACAGATTCATATACATAATAAAGACAAATCAAACTGTGAGAAAATTGCTATCCACTTGAATTAAAAAAACTAGAACCACATCTTATACCATACACCAAACTTTCATACAGATTAATGATTTCAAACTGTAAAAAATCAATTTAAGTCAAAATAAAACAGGAAAGCAAATTTTCCTGAACTTGTCATGAAGAATGGCAGTCCTTTCTAAGTTAACTCAGTGCCCAGAAGTCATAAAGAAAAAAGCATACTAAATTCTGCTACATAAAAGTACATATTTCTACAGTTTTAGAAAATGCATGTAAGACTAAAGAAAAATAACTGAGGAGAACTATATAATAATGATTTTATATCTTTTTATCACTCACAATTCATTAGGAATAGCACAAAATTTTTACTAACCATTATTTAATCTTGCAGTACTGACTGAAACCTTGCTGTATGTCTGCAATTTTTATTCCCTACTGTCATGTAGCTTATATTCTAGTGGTGATTAACTAGCAAAGCTAAAAAAGAATATTACTTGAGGCTGTGTATGGTGGCTCATGTTTGTAATCCCAGCACTTTGGGAGGACTAGGTGAGTGGATCACTTAAGGCCAGTAGTTCGAGACCAGCCTGGCCAACAGGTCAAAACCCCGACTCCACAAAAAATACAAAAATTAGCCAGGTGTGGTGGTGTGCACCTGTAGTCCCAGCTAGTTGGGAGGCTGAGGCAGGAGAATCGCTAGAGCCCAGAAGGTGGAGGTTACAGTGAGCTGAGATTGTGCCACTGCACTCCAACCTGGGTGACAGAGCAAGACTCTGTCTCAGAAAAAAGAAAAAGAATATTAATTAAAAATAGTTTTTACAAATTGCAACTGCATAGGGAAACAGGCTTTCTCATGTACTATACAGCAGGTGCTCAAGAAGGTCTGTCTTAACAACAAGCTGGAAATAATGATCAAAACTCTAAAATGTACAAACATTATGTATGCCCCAATAATTTACTGTCCTAATTAAAGCATATTTTGACAAAATCCATAAAATTGTCTAATAAACAAAAGATGTGCATCATAGTCTTATTTAAATAGCAGAAAAGCAGAAATAATAAAGGTTCATCTATAAGAAAAAGTTAAATAGATAATTTTGTTGACACAAAGAGAAGGCTACAAAATGCCAAAAATATTAAAAGCACACACAAAAAAATCACAGTAAGTAGTGCATTCTATGATCCCATAGAATAAACTAGAAAAAACCCACATATTTTTATATGTGTGTGTGTATGTGTGTATATATATATATATATATATATATATATACACACATACACATATACATATACATACAGAAATGGTTGCAAGGTAATGCAGCCAGCCAAGAGCAGTTATCCCTAGAGGTATATGAACACACAATTCACAGAAGAAATAAAAACATATAACTTTAGGAAAAGATATTCATCCTCACTAATAAAGCAAGGAGGATAGGGGCTATCGCTTTCTTTATAAATTAAATGAAAAATACAATTATGTATTATCAAAAAAGAATATCTCTATTTCCTTTTAAGTCTTATCAAGTCACTTTGTAAAAGGTAAAATAAAGTGAATGTAATAAATTAAGACATCTTATTAAGGACAAATATCATAAATCATGTATATTAATAAATGATTCCTTCTAACCTCACTTATGGATTTTAAAATATTCTTTCCTTTATGGGTGCATGTTTGTGTGTCTGTATGTGTGTATTCCTGTCTTTGTGTTTCAAATGTTTCTCTATTCCATGATCACATAACTTTATTTCTTTTCTTTTCTTTTTCTTTTTTTTTTTTTTTTTTTTTTTTGAGATGGAGTCTCCCTCTGTAGCTCAGGCTGGAGTGCAGTGGCACAATCTCCACTCAGTGCAAGCTCCACCTCCCAGGTTCATGCCATTCTCCTCCCTCAACCTCCTGAGTAGCTGGGACCACAGGTGCCCGCCACCATGCCCAGCTAAGTTTTTGTATTTTTAGTAGAGATGCGGTTTCACTGTATTAGCCAGGATAGTCTCCATCTGGTGACCTCGTAATCCACTCGCCTTGGCCTCCCAAAGTGCTGGGATTACAGGGCGTCAACCACTGTGCCTGGCCCATGATCACATAACTTTCAAATTTTCTTCTAATATATATTTTTTCAATTAAAAAATTTTTTTTTTCTTTTGAGATGGAGTCTCGCTCTGTCACCCAGGCTGGAGTGCAGTGGGGTGATCTCGCTCACTGCAACCTCCGCCTCCCAGGTTCACACCATTCTTCTGCCTCAGCCTCCTGAGTAGCTGGGACTACAGGCTCCCGCCACCACGTCTGGCTAATTTTTTATATTTTTAGTAGAGACTGGGTTTCACTGTGTTAGCCACGATAGTCTCGATCTCCTGACCTTGTGATCCGCTTGCCTTGGCCTCCCAAAGTGCTGGGATTACAGGACTGAGTCACAGCCCCCGGCCCAATAATATTCTTATGGTTCAACTTCTTACACTTAAATTTTTAATATTTTTGGAGTTCACACTAGTGGCAATTGTTCTTTTTTTATCCCAAAGTATTAGTTATTCCAAGACCACGTATTGAAGTTGTCCCTCAAGTTGCCCATCCCCCATGCTTCCTTCCACCCATTCCACACTCTTTCATTAGGACTTCAGTCGTATGCGTGTGTGTGTGTGTGTGTGTGTGCATGTGTGTGCAAGTGTGTGTGTGTGTGTGTGTGTGTGTGTGTGTGAGATAGAGTTTTACTCTTTCACCCAGGCTGGAGTGAAGAGCACAATCTCAGCTCACTACAACCTCCCTCTCCCAGGTTTAAGTGATTCTCCTGCCTCAGCCTCCCAAGTAGCTGGGATTACAGGCATCTGCCACCACGCCCAGGTGATTTTTGTATTTTTAGTAGAGACAGAGTTTGGCCATGTTGGCCAGGCTGATCTCGACCTCCTGACCTCAGGTGATCAGTCCACCTTGGCCGACCAAAGTGCTAGTATTCTATCTGAATTATTTCTACAGGCTACCACTGGCCTTTCTCCATTCAGCATTGCATTTCTCCCATTCTACACCTCCCAATGCCTTAAAAGGCTGGTCTTAGACTACATATGGAGTGACATATCACTTCCTGCTTCAAATCCTTTGAATGGTTTTCCACTTTTTAATAAGCTCACGATTTCAGGTGTGGCCATATAATTTATCCCCCAAATAGGGAAATGATTTAAAATGGGAGAAAGGCTATTTATTTGTAATAATGCTGGAGCTGCAGGCATGAAGCAGACTGTCCTTGACAAACCCTGTTACCCCTTCCTCCTTCGCAAGCCATCCATTCACCTGTTCTAAGGCTGGTTTTGCATTTTCACATCTTCAAACTGAAAGTTTTTCCTTTATGGGACTTTACGTGCTCTTCCCTGTACCGAAATCATTTCTTTTTCACATCCCACCCCTGACCCATCTCCCACTTCTTTGTCCCCTTCTGTTTCCCTCATACTCCACCATGAGGTCTCACTTATATGCCACTTCCTCTGTAAAGTTTTCTTCAATATTCTCCCCCTGCCCAAGTTTGGGTTTAGCACGGTTCCTATGTATTTCATATCATTTCCATGCACTCCCTCTTTTAAATCCAGTATTTCTCCTATCACCTTCACTAGTGTACATATATCTTCTATAATCTGCATCCATAGGGCCTGGCACACAATAGACATTAATAGAAAAATATCTAAGAATAAATGAATGGGCCGGGCGCGGTGGCTCAAGCCTGTAATCCCAGCACTTTGGGAGGCCGAGACGGGCAGATCACGAGGTCAGGAGATCGAGACCATCCTGGCTAACACGGTGAAACCCCGTCTCTACTAAAAAATACAAAAAACTAGCCGGGCGTGGTGGCGGCGCCTGTAGTCCCAGCTACTCGGGAGGCTGAGGCAGGAGAATGGCGGGAACCGGGGAGGCAGAGCTTGCAGTGAGCTGAGATCCGGCCATCGCACTCCAGCCTGGGCGGCAGAGCAAGACTCCGTCTCAAAAAAAAAAAAAAAAAAAAAAAAAAAAAAAAAAAAAGAATAAATGAATGGCTGGGCGCGGTGGCTTATGCCTGTAATCCCAGCACTTTGGGAGGTTGAGGGGAGTGGATCACGAGGTCAGGAGATTGAGGCGTTCCTAGCTAACATGGTGAAACCCCGTCTCTACTAAAAATACATAAAAATTAGCTGGGTGTGGTGGCACACACCTGTAATCCCAGCTACTCAGGAGGCTGAGGCGGAAGAGTCACTTGAACCTGGGAGGTGGAGGTTGCAGTGAGCCGAAGATCGCGCCATTGCACTCCAGCCCAAAAGACAATGGAAGACTCTGTAAAAAAATAAAAGAATAAATGGATGAATGAATATCTGTCCCTGGTGACATTTAGGAATTGCCAAAGAAAATTATACATTTTTTCAGGAAGAATTGCCAGATTTTTGAAATATGTGTATTATCTACCAGAATGGGTGCATATTTGGTTGTGTGTGTGTGTGTGTGCGTGCAAATGCATGCATCTGTGTTTTTTTAAAGTTCTATTACTTTGAAGATATACTTCAACTTTACTTTTAGTACAATGAATTAAGTATTTAAAATGAAGTAGCAAATCTTTACAAAGTAAATAACTTCCCTAACCCACTAGAAATGAAAGATAATATTCAAATTAACACACTAGAGTTGGATTTTTCATATTTTGACTATCAATAAAACTAACAACCTACATACCTTGCTTCTGTTTAAAAGGAAAACAAACAAAGATTTTAGTTTACTCCAAGGACAAAATAGATTAACTGATTATATCTTGAAATAGTCTTTATTTGAGGGTTTAACTTCTTGAAGTAATATGGAAATGAGGTCAAAGTGATGGTAGATAATATGAATGGCTTCAAGAAAAGCAATGTTAAATGTTAGATCAAAAAGGGAAAAAGGATATTTTCTTCCCAAGACTAGCTAACTACAAACTGACATTGCCAAATGAAACATCATGTATCCTGGAATATTATCTATTTTGTATACATATTTCCTACATATATGAATATATGTCTTTCATGACAACTTTACACCATTCTTTAGTCACACTGCTAGATAAATATGAAAAATAAACAAATTATCTACCTAAAATATTTTCCACCTAATAAAATTTAACTATCTAATTATAATGTTTTATCAAATGGCCCTTCTTAATACTGTCTAAAGTCATACCTCTTTCTTGAGCCAAATACCAGTTCTCATCCAGTATAATATTACATAATTAGCTATTCCATTTGAAACACTCTTGGACCAAATACCATAATCAGGGATTTTTGTGTATGTGTGAAACATGCTGTTTTCATTTCTAATACCCTTAAACCAAAACAATAATCTCAAAAAGGAGTTTAAGAAACTACTCATAGCTCACCTCTCCCTCCCGTGGATGATACTAACTTCTCAGGTGCAGACTAAGACCAAATGAAGAAATCTTCAGAACATTCTCTGGCTAAAAATCTCCTTCTCTTAATGTTTTTACACACTTTGCTTTTAACATCAAGGAACTTTTCTGCTCTAATCTGATCCTTGTTCTTTTAGAACAAAAATTTAATGACTTCCTGAACCACTACAAATCAATTACCCTCACATCATTAATCATAGCCTATTTAGCCTTTATAGCAATATATTCATGTACTTATATTTACTTATAGGGATTAGGTTTTACAGTCCATGCATGTTTTTAATGTCATTTTTTAATTTAATACCATCTCTCTTTTTATAAAAATAAATGTAAAACCAACTACAGCACAATTCCAAAAGCTATTTCTCAAAAAACGTAGGAACTAGTTTTTGTATCTAGGCAGAAATTTTCATTCAACACCCTACATATGATCACTAGTAATCATCTCAAGCTAAATGATCATTTTAATTATGTAATTATGTAATCCATATGCAATTCTGACTCACAGAACAATATCTGACACATAATTGTGACAGTGTGGTCCAAAATATATACAGTGCAGGATTTAGTGCAGTAATGACCTCAGAATAACTGCAGGAAAATTCTTAAAAGCCTGCTGTAAACTGATCACATTTGGATGAAAAATAAGTGATTAACTCAGGAGGCAATGGGAAAGGGAGAACTGAAATCTGTCTGCCAATATTTTATGGGTATTTTACACTGGAAAAATGCTCTTCTCTGTAAAATGGAATGATATTTTGAAACACAAATTAGTAAAGGGACAGGAAATGGGGAGGTGAAAGGGGAAATAAAGAGGAATATTGAAATGATCCTACAGAAAAATAGGTATATTTGTCAAACATATTGGAATCCCATTAACTACCCAAGTAAAATGGACCTAAACAAAATCACTAGTAGGTTCTGTATAATGTGCTCTTTATTTAAAATGAAAATGACCTTGAAGCTACATTATATTTATCAGAACTTCAATTCTGAGCTTCCCAATTAGAGTATTTTATAGTTTCTCATCACATTATAATCAAAAGCTCACTTCTTTCTTATTCATAGGATTTAGGCTATTAAAATACTATGCCTATGTGAAACACATTTACTTGAGAATTGATGCTTAAAACAAAATTCATCTGAAGGCTCAGAAAGTGGCCCTGTTTGAAGATATTTATTACCAGCGCAATATGTCCTCACCTTCACACTGGGTTTTGACAGTAGTTTCAACAGCTCTCTGATCTCACTGTTTAATGGATTGTTCTGAAGCTCTTCAGCCAGCTGCAAGGGACATTACATTGACACAAAGAACATTTAGTATGAGCATCGTTAGGTTGTGTGTGTGACAACTGAGAATCTGTCTTGCTCAAGGCTATTGCTTTCCAATGTTTAAGGAGAGGTCACCATAAAAGAAAACAGATCATCAATCATTGCTCTTCCTTTTAGGCCTTCCCTAGTCCACATTCGACCCCAGGCTCTCGGCTGAGTACAAATCAAGTAATCTTATCCGCCAGATCACCTTCTGATTTATTCCAAGAAGGGCAAACCCTAGCACTTCGTCCATGTGAATGGTCTTTTGTATCTAGCCAAAGGACCACTTGTGAGAAGAACTGGATAAAGCTTTGACACGTAACCTCCTGCATCCCCCACAAAAACAGAGCTTCTGAATGAGGCAGTGAAATCCACAGGGTTTCCAAAAACCTATGGGGATTCCAAAAACCCATAGTAGCTGTACTGTTTAGAGCTAGGGTAAAAATAATTAGAATGCCCCTAATAGAACAAATGGCCTGAAACTCTTATTATGTTTACTTATTCAGATGAAGAAGTCTGTTAAATACCAACCAATTGTAATATCAATTGTAAAATGAGCTATAATGGGTTGACAAATACCCTGGTACCAAAAATGCTGACTGTACTCTACTATAATAACCAAGACTTCTCATTTGGGTTCTACATAAAGAAAATGTTAGAACTTCAAACCTGCCTCATGTCTGCCATTAAGAGATATTCCTATCAATATTCCAATTCAGTTTTCTTAAGAAGAAAACCAAGACTCGAACAGGAAAAAAGGTTAGAATTATGAAATATGTGGTATATATATATAAGTGCATTTTATTTAAAAACCCTTCTTAAAATCTTGCATGAAATTTCCATTTGCCCCTATTTTGTCTACCAAGCTAAAAATAATTGTTCATATCTCTCTGGAAAAGGACTTTTCTCTAAAAGAAGGGCATAATATAATTTATACACAAAAAATAAAATCATAAAAAATTTTACAGTCATTATCATTAACTACCTTTCACAAATTGCTTTTACTTTTTTGAGGTAATATTTCTACAGAACTTTTAATCTACAAATGACATAAAGGTTATTTGCATACTTCAGTCACTTAAAACATAATATATTTTAAAATTTAAATATACTGCTCTGACAAATTACAAGATACTATGGTTTATCGTATTTACATAGCAGTCTCTAATTTTTTATAAAGCAATATTGTTGCAGTATAATTGGGCCACAACAACATTGGTTTAAAAACAAATGTTTCCCAAAACTTTGCTTTCTTGGGTGGAAACTGCACCTTACTTGAGCAACCATATCTACATCTTTATTCACCTTCATGTAAAAAGTTTTGGTTCAATAATGCAGAAGTAAGTTTCCTCATTAAATATATATTGAAACATACTTGTAATCTTTGTAGATAAAAATAGAAAGGAAAATGTTTGGGAACTAAACAAATAGCACACAACTTGGATATTTATTACATATGCATATTTTCTAAATTGGAATACAAAGTAGGTCAAATAAAATCAACTTCTCAAGATGGCCAATTTTTTAACTATATTATGGCCTGGATATTTTACCACATTGAATTATAGCTTGTTTTATCAAAAATAAAGGAAAAAATATTAAAAAGCAATAAATAAGCTATGGGATGTCATTATAACCAGCCTTCACACTAAACATATTTCTCGTTCAACTTTGGGTCCTTTATAATTTATCCTGGTGCATTCTCAATTCATTTGAGTCTGTAAGTTAACAGTAAGAATCAGTGAGTTAGTGTCCTTCCCCCAAGTTTAAAATAAAATTATAGCTACAGGAAATTAACTACTCCATCAATGTCAACTGCTTCTAAAATTTATTTTTTGATTATGAAGGTAATTTGGAAAAATCTAATATCCATAAATAATTACTATGTTTTGCAATCCATTTTAAAAACAATCCTGTCTTTTTATGTATTTCATATGCTTAGTTAGTATCCTAGTATCTGTCTTTTTTTTTCTTTTTTTTGAGATGGAGTCTCACTCTGTTGCCCAGGCTGGAGTGTGGTGGTGTGACCTCGACTCACTGCAAGCTCTGCCTCCTGGGTTTCACCATTGTCCTGCCTCAGCCTCCCGAGTAGCTGGGACTACAGGTACCCACCACCAAACCTGGCTAATTTTTTTGTCTTTTTTTTAGCAGAGACGAGGTTTCACCATGTTAGCCAGGATGGTCTCAACCTCCTGCCCTCGTGATCTGCCCACCTCGCCCTCTCAAAGTGCTGGGATTACAGGCATGAGCCACTGTGCCTGGCCCTGTCTTTTTTTTTTTAAATATAGAAAAGAATACAGACCTTAAAGCAATAAACTTTTGTAGCTTTAAGGTTTTGTTTGATACAAGAATAGCTATTCCTGCTTACTTTTAGTTTTCATTTTTGTGAAATATCTTTTTCCACCTTTTTACCTTAAGTTTCCTAAGTCCTTATGTGTTAGGTGACTCTCCTGAAAACAGCAGATAAGTGGTTGGTGGAGTTTTATCCATTCTGTCATTCTATATTTTTTTTATGTGGAGCATTGAGGCCATTTACATTCAATGTTAATGTTAAGATGTGAGGTACTGTTCAGTTAATCCTGTTAGTAGTTACCTAGACATTTTTTTTTTTCATTGTGTTATTGTTTTACAGGCCCTGTGAGGCTTATGCTTTAAGGAAGTTCTATTTTGATGTATATAAAGCTTTTGTTTTAAAATTTAGAACTCCCTTTAGCATTTCTTGTAGTGCTGGTTTGGTAGTGGCAAATTCCCTTAGCACTTGTTTGTCTGAAAAAAGTCAATGTGAAGGAAAGAGTTTTCTGTGAGAAAGATATTCTGTGAGACAGAGTATCAGTATCAGGTAACCTATAAAAAAATCTGTCAGACTAATAGCAGATTTCTCAGCAGAAACCTTACAAACCAGAGGGATTGGGGCCCTCCTGCTTTTAGCCTGAAACCATATAAATGCCAGTCAAGAATTCTGTGTCTGTCAAAACTAAGCTTCATAAATGAAAAAGTGATAAAGTATTTTTCAAGCTTTTTAGTATATAGTTTGTGGTTTTGTTTTCTTCTATATAATTGCCTATATACCAAATACAGAATTTTCAATTCTTTTTATTTTTAACATACACATTTTCTATTTCATTATAAAATTCTTTTAAATATTTTAACATCATTTAATTGACTACATCAGTAGAATTTTGCATAATTTTCTTTTACAGTATTCTGTAAATCATATGTGCCTTTTATGCCTAGATAAAATAATAGATGCAATAGTACTGCAAAAAAACTAAATAGATATAATCCTTGCCTTTATGAAACTTAAAGTGAAGGGAATAGAGATTATAAAATCATACACATATTAATGTTATCATAAAAGTAAAGTGTGCTTTAATAGAATTTTAAAAGGTAACCACTGAGATTAACAGTTTAGGGCAGGTGTCTCTGCAAAAGGGACACATCAACTAATAAGAAATCCTTAGAAATAATTTCTGTTGTTTTAACTTATTCAGAATTCCTTTCATTTCTTTCCCAAATCACATTCTCTTTTCTATTGGTGAGTTGAACCTTCCACATTTCATACCCTCTTGGCTCATGAGTGAACACGTTACCCATGCCAAGACAATAATAGTTTCTCTTAGGTGTTTAAACCTTAAACGTGTACTCAAAAGAGCAGAAAATGATCAGACCTATGTTAGTCCAATGATAGTAAAATGAAGCCTATTGGTTAATTCTTGTTCATCTAACTCTTAAAACCAAGCTTATTTCTGTCATTCCAGAATTACGAAATAGGCTTTGCCTTTAATTCTCTACAACAAGCATAAAAAGGCAATAGATTCCTCTTTTTGCTTAAATTGCACAGAATTCACTTCTGTGGCTTATGTAACAGTCAACCCTAGCTGATACAGTCATTATTGTATAGTAAGAAAAGAAATGAGATGCTCACAAATGAAGCTAGGAGTCAACTGGTGTAGGTTTTCAGGGCATAAAGGACTTTTGAAATTCATTCTAATGGAAAGCCATTTAAAAATGTTAAGCAGGAGACTGCACAATCAGAAGTATGTTTTCATAATAAAACAGCTTCAATATCTGGACTAACACTTGAGGTTCACTGTCTCACAGCTATGGTAAACAAAGTCATGAACACACAAAGAGTGAGGTTGAGAGCAGAAGTTTAATAGGCAAAAGAAAGAGAAGAGCTCTCTGCTGCAGACAGGAGACTGGAGAAACTGACTGCCGGTCTGTGGTGAAATGCAGGGGGTTTCATAGATAAGCTGGTAAGGGGTGGTGTCTGACTTACACAGGGTGTAAAAAACTGGTTAGACCAGGTGTTCCATTTGCATGGAACACAAATCTTTGGTAGCTCCCACCCTAATCTTTTATTATGCAGGTGGGTTTATTATGAAGGTGTGTTAACTCTTGTTGAAAGTGAGCTAGGGGGTTATATGCTAAATCAACTAAGAAGTCTCTTGCCCTAAAAGAAAATCATTTGTAAGAAAAGATCATCCATGCTGCATTTCAAAAGGGTTCAGACCTAACTTTGAAGGGATATTTCTTACCCACAGTAAAGCCATGGAAAGAAGAGTGACCCAAAGAAGGCGTGTTCCTTGGGACAGTTGTGTTGCAGGGCTTTTACAGGGCTTGAGGAGGCCCTGCATTTTTGGATTATTAATAATGGCTTCTAGCCCTTTCCTAGAATCCGGCTTTACGGAAAAAAACCTGGGATCCATAAGGTGGATCTGGACTGGCTTAGTGGCTATAACTTGACCTATTCTTTCATGAGTTGCCCACACTTCTGGATTAATATTAGCTTCCACCAGGGGGAAACAAAGAGTTTGTCCTGGGGTTATAAGAACGCTACCCCCATGTGAGCTAAAATATCTCTACCTAATAAAGAAGTGGGGGCTTTTAGGCATGATTAAGAAGGCATGTATAAACAATAGGTCCCCCAAACTACAGCTAAGGGGTTGAGAAAAGTATCTGGTTAGACTCTTTCCTGAGATGCTTATCACTGTCATGCTACAGGAAGAGAGGAGACCTGGATTAGAGAGAAGTAAAAGACTGTCTGCAGCATTCAGAAGGAAGTCCACCGTCTTTCCTTCAATTTCCAGAATCACCAGGGCTTCTGAGCAATAATGGCAGTTTGAGCCACCGGAGTTGGGAGTCTGATCCCAGGGACCCATCAGTCCTGTTGGACCATTGGTGAAACCAGTTTTGAGACCTGGTGACCTCCATCTCTGGGGGCAGTTTGATTTCCAGTGGTCACTACCATGTGCTGGACAGTGTCAAGATGGTTTCTTCTTGCTGTGTGGGCAATTCTTCTTAAAGTGCCCTGACTTGCCACATTGGTAGCAACTAGCAGATGCACCTCAGGGATCCTGGATCTTGCAAGACTGTAAAGCAGCTACTACAGCCTCTGTCCTTCTCTGGGTTTCCTCTGTTTCTCGTGGGCTTCCTCTTGGTTCCTATCATAAAATACCAAGGTGGCCACCCTCAAGAGGTTTTCCAAGGTGGTATCTGGTCCTATAACCTGCTTCTGCAGTTTCCTTCTAATATCAGGAGCTTCCTGTGTAATCTGTGTAATAAACTTATCTTTTAAAATTAGCTGCCCCTAGACTGATTCAGGTTGATATGGAGTTGTGTTTTATTAGTGTCTCTCTCTGCCTTGCCATAAAGGTTGTGGGATTGTCTTCTGGATTTTTGTCTATTATGGAGATTTTAAAGTAACTAAGAGGTTTGGCACTAATTCTTCATAGCCCCTCCAATATACACATTAAAAAGTGTTTTCTTTTCCATTCATCTGTGGAGTCATTGGGATTCTAATCAGGATTGTCAAGAGATATTTCCTCTCTTTCAATTGGGAATGGTGTTTCCCCTTTTATTTGTCCTTACCTATTTTCTCTTTTGCTTTTTGGCCTACTATAGGAGACATATTGCTCATCTTTGAATTTCTCTGGTGCCTGCAGAGTTGCCTGTTTTTCAGCAGCAGTTAGAGCTTGGCTTAGGAGCAGCATAACATCCCTCTATGATAGGTCGAACATGTGAGATAAATTTTGGAATGCTTCTATATACCTATCAGGGTAATCAGAAAATCGGTCTAAGTCTCCCTTTATTTGCCTAAGATCCTGAAATGAGAAGGGAACTTGAACCCTAGTGGCATCACCTTCATTAGACATTTCCTATATGAGTAAGAGCAAAGCTGGAGGAGTATGGAGTTTTGGAGATGGTGGAAGTGGAGGAGCCTATGGTGTGGTTAGAAGATGCCCTGAATAAGGGTGGCAGGAAGGGCTGGGACACTAGATTGCTCCCTCAGATGGTTCTCCTAGAAGTTGCCTTTCTAGTTTTGGAGAATTATTCCTTTTGGACCTGCCTGATATGACTGCTAAAAGAGATGGGTCAATTGTGCAATGCTTGCAAAGGTCTGTCTAGGTTGTCTCATAGGGCAAAGAAAACCTCTATATAGAAAACCTTGAACCATTTGCTCTCTAATCTACAGAGAAAATCTAATTTTTGATAGTATTAAAATCAAGGCTTCCCTCGAAAGCCAGGTTAGTTCAAGATGGCAAGAAGGCCACACCCTTGTGTAAAAGAAAATGAACCGCTTTTTCTTTAAAGTCTTTGGGTCATAGAAGTCCTAGTGCTTCAGAATGCACTCCAGAGGAGTACAGGCCAAAGATGGTCTGTTACCCATCTAAAAAGAGAAGTGAGAAAAACGTATCCGTTTAGTCTCCTTCCTTTCTTTTGGAATGATCCAGGGTGAAGGGGGTGACAATGGTGGTATCCTTTCCACTGTTTCCTTCCTTGGTTCCCTGAGCCCCAGCATCCATTAAATGTGGATGCAGACATCACCCTCAGGTATGGATCCAGAGGAGCTAAGCAATGGGATTAGTCCCATTTACCAATGAAACTTTAGTCCTCTGTTGGTGATTTCCCTGTGACTTTCTAGACTTCTGTGATCCGCGTGACTTCCCAACAGATGACTCTCAGGACAGACTATGTAACAGTTTTATGTGAGCAAGGCCCCTTAATGGAGAGAGAGTACTGGGTTGCGCCCTATATTCTGTTTTTATTTCCCAGATTAAAGTATATATTCTTAGGCAGTGGTTCTGGTTAATATCCATACTACATAAAATCCCCTTATTATTTAAGTATCATTCTAACTGGAGGTAGAATAGATGCCTTAACAAATTGTAGGGCCTGAACGGCAGTTTTTCTGCTGAAGGGAAATTATTGACACAAAATTTGGTTTTGGGAAACATTTTCCTCCTTGTTGTTGAGTTTTCCCATTCATAGATGGAGCATAAAGCTTGGTTTATAGTTGAGGGGTGCAAAAAGGGAATAGAATTGGGAAAATACAATGTTCCAGCAAAGGCCTGATGAGGAACCTCTTGGAGAGGATTCCTATTTCCACTAGGTGGCACTGTAGGTCTTGAAATACCATGTGCTTTCCAGACAAAGGATAGAGAAAAAGACGTACACTAGGTGGGGGAGGGGAGACCTCCTGTTCCTAGAAAAATCACAAAAATGGCAATCCCTTAAGCTATACTCCCGGTTACTATGGCATTTGCTGATCTTGCCTAACAGGATTATTTCCTTTAATTGTAAACATTCCCACAGCATTGCATATAGAGAGGGGACAGGAGACATAGTGGTTATGGAGAAGAAAGAAAAATTGATGATAAAAACTTGGTGATTCTGCTGCTAATGAGCAGTGAAATGCTGGAAGAGTAAGAATCGAGAAGCATTTGGGTAACACTGGGATGTAGCCTTGTCCAGGAATAGCCAAATGCCTCTGGATCTCTTCCAATCCTACATGATGGCTAGGCTCTTTGTGAAAGTCAACCAGTTCAAAACAGAGCCAACATTTCTAGCACTCGGAGGGTGCTGGGGGATTCACTCAGTATTCCCCAGCAAGCCTGTCACCTGCATCTTGAGAATGCAGGTAAGCATGACTGGCCATCTCTTAACTGTCCATCAGACACACAGTTTTAAGTTTTACTATACAACTTAAAATTGAGGACAGAAGGCCTCAAAAAAAGTAGAGAGTTGGGATCCACTCCTATACTTACTCTTCTGATGAATCTACCTTGGATCCTGGATGAGCCCCCACAATGAAACAGCTTCTTCTAGAGTAACACCCATGAGTAACACCCATGTTCCTTGTCTTATGGCCATGGAAAACTAGGATGCAGACACACAAAGAGTGAGGTTGAGAGTGGAAGTTTAATAGGCAAAAGAAAGAGAATAGCTCTCTGCTGCAGAGAGTTGTTCTGGAAAAATGGGTTGCCTGTCCAAGGCAAAATATAGAGGGTTTAAAGATCAGCTGGTGAGCAGGCATTGTCTGATTTGCATAGGACATGAAAAAGTGGTTAGACCAGGTGTGCTATTTACATAGAAGGTGAAACTCTGGTAGTCCCATTTTAAGCTTTTATTATGCAGGCAGGTTATCTGCCTGAGCTGTGCCATGTTGCCCATTTCTTTGTTCCTGTAAACACGGTAACTAAAAGGGAAGATGGAGACTCCATGTTGAATATGTGTGGCCAGCATTCCCCCATGTAAGCTTCCAGCTTGTTTATTTATGTCTGAAGCTTGATTTTTCAGGCTGCTCTTTGTTAGAAAAAAGAAATAATTTTCTGGGCTGCTTTTTGTTAGAAGGGAAGCTCTGTCAAAGACTCTTTATCCCTCATTATCTGCCTAAGTAATTTTTTTCCACATAGCTCCTGTATCAATAAGATCACTTTGGGCCAGGCACAGTGGTTCATGCCTGTAATTCCAGCACTTTGGGAGGCTGTGGCGGGTGGATCACCTGAGGTCAGGAATTCAAGACCAGACTGACCAACATGGTGAAAACCCATCTCTACTGAAAATACAAAAATTAGCTGGGCATATTGGTGGACACCTATAATCCCAGCTACTCGGGAGGCTGAGGCAGGAAAATCACTTGAATTCAGGAGGCAGAGGTTGCAATGAGCTGAGATTGTGCCACCACACTCCCGCCTGGGCTATAAGAGTGAAACTCCACCTTGCTGGGGGCAGTGGCTCACACCTGTAATCCCAGCACTTTGGGAGGCCAAGGCAGGTGGATCACCTGAGGTTGGGAGTTCGAGACCAGCCTGACCAACATGGAGAAACCTTGTCTCTACTAAAAATACAAAATTAGCCAGGCATGGTGGTGCATGCCTGTAATCCCAGCTACTTGGGAGGCTGAGGCAGGAGAATCGCTTGAGCCCAGGAGGCAGACATTGTGGTGAGCCAAGAACGTGCCATTGCACTCCAGCCTGGGCAAAAAGAGCGAAACTGCATCTAAAAAAAAAAAAAAAAAAAAAAAAAGAAAGAAAGAAAGAAAGAAAAGAAAAGAAAAAGAAAGAAAAGGTGTGAAACTGTACCTCAAAAAAAAAAAAAGTCACTTTAACTGTAGTGTGGACAATGCCTTGAAAGACAACAGAGGAGTACTATCAGGGAGATCACTTCAGTAGCTATTGTCATATTGGAGACAAAATATTTTAAGTACTAAAATCTGGTAAAAATTATGGAGTGAGAAAGGAAAATGCCCAAAGAATTTTTATGCAATTTAGGATACAACAAAGCTATGGGAAAACTAAAAATTGCCAGAATAGTAAGACGATGGAATACTTTGCAGCCATAAAGAAGAATGAAATTATGTCCTTTGCAGAAACAGGGATGGAACTGGAGACTGTTATACTTAACAAACCAGTGCAGAAACAGAAAGCCAAATACCAAATGTTGTCACATATAAGTGGGAGCTAAATGTTAACACATAGACCCATAGAGGGGAGCAACAAACACTTGAACCTGTCAGAGGGTGGAGGGTGGGATGAGAGAGAGGATCAGAAAAAAAAATGAATGGGTTAATACAAGATAATAATAGGCTTAATACAAGAGTGATAAAATAATCTGTACAGCAAACCACCATGACACTAGTTTACCTATATAACAGACCTGCACATGTAGTCCTGAAAAAATAAAAGTGAAATAAAAGAAGAATGAGAAAGTCAAGCTAAGCACACTGTTACAAAAACAAATATATTAAAATATTAAAGTAAAAAATGTTTCTGACAGGAATGTCTCAATGAAAACATTTTTGATGAAATGTTGCCTAAGATGAAGACAAAATATTCACTGACTTGGCAACGTGAAAGTCATTCCTGACCTGAGTGGAGTTGTAGTTGTAGAGGTCACTAAAGATTGGTTTGTAAAATAAATCACTGAAAGAATTTCTGTTTCCGGTAAGACGGCAAACTAGACAATCTAAAATCTATCCTAATTAAGATTACTTAAAATGAATACCTGAGTCCACAAGAAACTAAGAAAAATCTTTAGGGGTCAGAAATAAAATGCAAACCTTAAAACTTAAAGCTCAAACAGGTTGCCTTAGAGAAGTTATCCTGTCTCAATAATGTATGAACTTTGGTTTTAATGTTCCAAATAAAAAGACATCAGGCTTCTAATGAATGGAAGGTAGAAACTGATGAGACCCTGTTCATATGGCTGAGAATTTCAAAGGGGTGCCCTTTCAGCGATAGGGTAGAACATTTAATGATAGAAACAAACAAACAAAAAAACATACATGCACAGAAATCACAAAACCCAAAATCACAGCATTGGGAGACAATAATAAAGCTTGCCCAATTTGCTCTATGCTCTGGAGAGGAAGTAAAAAGTGTGCTATAAAAATGTAGAGCCAAACAGGCTATAAATAGATTTTGGGTTTGAATTTACACTATGTACCTGGTTTAATAAACCCCAAACTTTAAATTGACGTGAAGAATCAGGTGGTGGAGTAAACACAAAACCTCAACCCAGACTGAAACATAAATTTACAATAGAAAATAAGAAAACATGAAAGGAACCAACCCCTATGATGACAAATTAATGGATACAAACATTTAGACTACTCTCCAAGCATCTTACAAAATAGAAAGGCAAATAAAGATGATAAGATAAGTATTTTCAGTGATTAAGGACCTAAGAGGAGGAATTTAAAAATATTAGAAACAAATAACACTCTATATAAATGAGAGGCACCCAGAGTATCTTCTTGGGGTAGGCAAAATTCTCAAGAAACCCCCATTTCCCTATCCACATGTAATTCAAGGAAACACGAATGTAGGTTCTGCTGCAAAGGGACTTTGCAGAGTGAATTAAGGTTACTGGTCAGCTGACTTCAAAATAAGTAAATTATCCTGCATTATCCGGGCATACCCAATGTAATCACATGAGCCTTCAAAAGCAGAAGGGGAAGGCAGGAAGCCAGTGGAAGATGTGGCAGAAGAGAAAATAAGAGACATATAACAGAAGGGGAAGTCAGAGAAATTCTAAGCATGAGAAGGATTCAACTGGTCTTTCTTGGCTTGAAGATGTAGGGACACATGCAAAGTCCTTATAAAAGCCTCTAGGAACTAAAGGTGTCCCCTGTCCTGCAGCTGACAGCCAGTAAGGAATGGTTACCTCAGTCCTATAAATGCAAGAAAGGCAATGGATTCTGCTAACAGCATAAATGGGCCTGGAAGAAGTTTCTTTCCAGAGTCTTCTGATAAGAGCCCAGCTGGCTAACACCGATTTCAGCCTTATGTAATGTTTTCTTGTAGAATGTTTTCAAGGAGTTTTAGAACTTGGCTCTGAAATTCTCGTTTTACTTAGAAATTACTTATGCTTGCTCAGCAATCATTGTGTATACTTGAGAACTCTTGAGATATAAGAAAGCCTGTAAGTTGTTTCTAAATATGATAAACTTATCGTGCTTCCTAAGCTTAACAATTCTTACAGCTGATACTCATTTTACAATGTTTTAAGTGTTTCTTAATTTTATTATGCAGAGGTTTCCTGCTCCCCAATTTTTGGAGCCTATAAATATGTATTTTTTCAGGTCCCAAAGAATGTTGTAGGTCCTTAAAACTCTAGTAGATTCTGAGCCCTGTGCTTAAGTCATGTGAAAGATAGAACAGTCCTGTGCCTGCCTCAGCCACATATAGTGGTTGTATATACACCTGCAGTAAAATCAGCCTGCTATCCCCACATATTCACAATTTTAAGCTTATTGAATACAGTGCTTTTTGTGTTGTTGGCTGATTATTTTTTAGTGACTAGCATAGGTACTATAAAATAATGGCTTAATAAATGTACTTACTTAAAGTAATCAAAAATCCACAACTTCAACTATATGTCATAATCTCCTTCCTAAAATATCTATTTGAAATTATACTTCTAAAGACTCTCAAAATTTTTGGATCCTCTTTAACAAAAAAATTGCTTATCTTTATTGTGTTAAAAGATGGTACAAATAAACAAAATATAAAACCATACGCAAAGTGGGAATCCCTATAAATATTTGACTTCTAGATATGTGTTTCATTAGATGTTAGTTACAGATTTCTTTCTAAGCATTTATAGAATCATATTCAGAATATTCTAGACATTCCATATCCTTAATACAGCAATGGCTTCCTAGTACTCTGAAAATTTTTCTCAGGACCAGGGAAATTTTCCTTGGTGGTATAGAGATTTTAACAGAGTGTGCTCTAAGAGCATCTTAACATACATGATGAAACAAAAACTATGCACAGGCCTAGCTGTTATGTGCAGGGAAGGGCAGGCAGGCTGATATTCATGAGCAATTAGCAACACAAGCAGCAATATTTGTTCCAAAAGTTCACAGGATCCTTCTCAACCTCAGTAGAAAGTATTAATTAAAAACAACTCCCTCACCTAGGTATGCTGAAGTGAGATTAACAATATTTAAATGAATAATAACATGAATTATTTCACGTGCAAACCTTCATGTGTGATACTTATACCTGGGTACAATAATTGGGTCTGAAATCCAAAGGCTAGGCTTTAACTCCTCTGTGGAATCCTGCTAAACCTGGACCTTTCCACTTTAAGATAATAATGCTATGACATTGATTTTTTTTGTACATGGTTTTGCTCACTTCTAAACCCAATAAAACCCCCAGTCTTTTTTTTTTTTTTTTTTTTTTTTTTTTTTTTTGAGACGGAGTCTCTCTCTGTTGCCGAGGCTGGAGTTCAGTGGCGTGATCTCAGCTCACTGCAACCTCCGCCTCCCAGGTTCACACCATTCTCCTGCCTCAGCCTCCCAAGTAGCTGGGACTACAGGCGCCTGCCACCACACCCAGCTAGTTTTTTGTATATTCAGTAGATATGAGGTTTCACTGTGTTAGCCAGAATGGTCTCTATTTCCCGACCTCGTGATCCACTCGCCTCGGCCTCCCAAAGTGCTGGGATTACAGGTGTGAGCCACTGTGCCAAGTCAAAACGCCCATTCTTACCTAGGGACAGACCCTGTGACCCCGAAAGTAAGATTTCATGTGGCCAGTGAAAGAGTGCAACTTAAATCTGAGAATAACCAAAATGCTTAAAACTCAGCATGTTGTGCTTCCATCGAAAAGCAAGATGGGAAAAAAATGTATAAATAGAAAGAAAAACAGGGAAAGGGACAAGGAGAATTTGTGTTCTGTAAGTATTGGGATGAAGCTCCCTACCTCTTTCATTGCTGTTCCACAGCACTGCTTTTGCCAGGACTGGAGACTTGGTTTCCAGCTCTTGCACCTCCTCCAGCAATGCCTTTTTGCAGATGTGCTTGGCCTTGTATAAAGAGGAAAAATGAAACATGGCATAAGAACTTGACACAACTGAAAAGAGAGGTTACTCCCATCTTGGGCCATACCCAAATGCCCTTTGATAGAGGTTGAGGTTGGAGAAGTGTTGTAGCATGTACAGTCTCCATGCATGACTTGTAATCTATCTCCGTAGCCTGGAGGCATCCCAAGTGCTGCAGACCAGACCCGGACAGTAAATGTCAAAAGTCACCACCACCCCAAAAAGAACTAAAAGTCTGTAGATCTGCTGATGAGCCCAGTCATTCAAGGACAGGTTGAGGTTCACAAAGACCCAGGGTCTTCCTGTAAAGCTTTTCTTGGCAGGATCTGAAAACCCAGAAGATGCTTTATATCCTCATCCTAGTGAACAAACGCTGGTTCCCTGTTCCTTGGCCTGACTGCAGTCAGAGATCCCAGGAGTTAGCTGGTTTTCTCCCTCCCTTTTGGTGTGAAAAGAGCCACTGCCAGAGCAGCCACGGACTTAGGATGCTAGAGTGCATGGTTTGGAAGCAAAACCTTTGGCCTGAAATGTGGCCTCAACACAAATACACAGTGCAGATTTTTCATCTTACCCTGGTGATGACTAACCATTAGTGTCCACATACGTAGGCTTTGATGAAATACTACATCTTATGAAATAACTCTCAGCCAGGAAAGCTCACTCTTCTGGAACTGTAGGAAGTGTTCCTGTACCTTTTTTTTTTCTGACTAAACTGATTAGTACCTTACAATGTTCAAATATTTGGCTAATTTCAGGGTTTTTCTATAATTGAGACTGAACAAAGCTAAAATTGATCTACTATTGAAAACAATCTAGGAGAAGAAAAGACATTTAACAAGATATAGGCTATATAGGAGGAAAAAACTGTAAAGAAAATAGGCTCATGAATTAGTAACACCTCAGGGTAAAAACCTTTGCATTGGTTTAATTTCAACATATACACATGTGAGAATCTAGCTGGGTACCAGAACTCAAAGACAGAATGAGAACAAAAACTGAGCACATTTGACCCGAAATAAAATGTATCAGCAGAACATTCTGAAGACGTGGGCCATTTCTGTAGAATCACATTCTACCCCTACCCCCCCTCCACCTTCAACAAAAGAAAGCATGTTAACATAATATGAGTCATCTCCTGACATTGTGAGTTAATCCATCATGGAGTATTAGCACTGAGACACCGTATATGTTCCTGGAATCCTTTCCCCCAAAGTAAACAAGAGAAAGTCACACAGGCTTTAACACATAATACCTTAATTCCATCAAACAGTGTCCTCAGACTCAGGATAGATAAAATACTGCAGGTCAACACAGAGCCTGTGGAATTTTAATTTAAACAATAAATGAGAAAATGCCTTTTGCTGGAAAAGAGGCAGTCAAAAAGGATGTTAAAATATACCCTGTTTATTATGAAATATTTGGGAACTCAAACACTGCCTTTATCTTATGGACTTCTGGAGCTAAACTGACAAGGCCACTGAGTGTGTTCCTCACCTGCTGTGAGCCATCAGCTTGCACAGGTACCAGGAGAATATTCTGGCTACCCCTGAATAATTAGCAGCATTTGTCACTCTTCCAGGATACCTCTTCCTACTCCTTCCACTCCCTACTTTTGTACCCTTTCCAGTGAACAGGGGCAAAAAGCACCTATTGTTATCTCCTGATCTGGGAAAAAAAGAGGTTTCTAAGGAAGCTGAAATAGGAAGGCTGGGCACTGAAAATCTACAGCTTAGGCCAAGAAACAAAGAGAATCTGACCCACCGTGGAAGCTGCTGGTTTCTACCCATTCAAAACAAGGCCTCAGAGGGCAATGGTCTGAGCATCTATATGCTCCCAGGCATTGTTCACGGTCTCAGTGGATGAAACTGCATTCATATCTTAGAGTTACTCAGCAATTTGTTAATATTTCCACTAGGTTAGCCCCTGTAAGCTAGTCTGGAAACTTTGCTGCTATTGAAGAACACTGCATTGCAATGCTGGGGATAATTCAACCTCTCTTTCTGCATGTAGCACTTGAGTAGAAGTGGTGCTGGTGATTTAAAACAGTGTTTTCAAGCATTTTTTATCTCATAAGGCCTGAATTAGGAAAAAAAAATGATTCTAAAATCTTCCCTGTCTGAAGTCTACATGAGAGTGGCCTAAAATTAATATTTATAGGTTATAAAGTGAGTTAAGCATTAGCCACTGGCATGCCACTTAAATCTCACTAGAAGCCAGGATTTGGAGTGTTCTGCCACATGATTATGAGACTTGTGACTCTTCAGATCTACCTGAGTGTCTCCAGGTTTTTGGGGACTTTTAACATAAATAGATTGATTTAGGATCTTACTTTCCATCTTTTTGTTTTGGAATTTTTTTTCCTGGACTCTTTGTATGCAAGTACAGTCAGTCAAAGTGTTTAATTCTAAACATGGATGAAAATGTAAATGTAATGTGCTTCAAAATAAATCAGTTTAGTTAGAAAGTTAAACAAACAAGGCCTATTTGCATATAGAAATAGCTCATTATCTCCTATTTCCATTTAACTGCCTATCTGGGATTACAGTAAGAAAATAAAGGCCAGGTGCAGTGGCTCATGCCTGTAATCCCAGCACTTTTGGAGGCTGAGATGGGTGGATCACTTTAGGTCAGGAGTTCGAGACCAGCCTGGCCAATGTGGTGAAACTCTGTCTTTACTAAAAAGTATAAAAATTAACTGGGTATGGTGGCGCACACCTGTAATCTCAGTTACTTGGGAGGCTGAGGCAGGAGAATCGCTGGAACCTGGGAGGAGGAGTTGCAGTGAGCCGAGATCATGCCACAGCACTCCAACCTGGGTGAGAGAGAGAGAGACTCTGTCCGAAAAAAACAAAACAAAACAAAACAAATCAAAACAAAACAAAAAAAAAAAAAAGAAAAGAAGTCATTCTAGAATTGGAGACTGTATTGTTTGAAGAATGGCAAAATATAAGAGATGCATTTAGATAAATGAAAATAGGTTTCTCTGTATTCAGTGGCCTTGAGCTTATATTGTTTTGATAAAGCAATACTAACAAATTTCTCCTAAATGAGAACTGGTACACGGCAGCTTACCTAAGAATGCTGTCATAGGCAAACATTTTCTGTGAATATATGCTAAGGGATTTTGAAACAGTTCTGGGTAATTTAAACTTCATACTTCTAAGACAAATAGCCATTAGCTAGGCATCACATATACTCAATCAATTATTTTAATAAAAGATAGATTTAGTTCCTCATGAAAACTTTGGTTAAAAGGACAATAGTGTAGGCATTTTATGAAGTTCCAAATCTGACTTAAATTGTATAATAATAGTGCATCTGCATTCAGAAAGTTGACAGACTTCAAGAAAAAAGTGACTGAATTACCTTATTCTGGTTCTCTTTTCTTACTCCTAACAGGCCTGGTCCTGAAATGCAAGTGAGAAACTGGGCAAAAAAATGGAGAAGGTGCAGAAAGATGGAGCAATTCAGTTTCCTAAGTGCTCACAGAAATATATTTGAAAAGTTGGGCCTGCCTTGCACTGGAATTTAAAAACTCTTTCCAAAGAGAGTGATGGCCATGAAAATTTAAAACAAAACAAAACATCCTTAAGATTAACCGAAGGCAGCTGATTGCAGTAGCTCACACTTGTGATCCCAGCAGTTTGAGAGGCCGAGGTGGGCAGATCATGAGGTCAAGAGTTTGTGACCAGTCTGGCCAACATAGTGAAACCCCGTCTCTACTAAAAATACAAAAAATTAGCCAACTGTGGTGGTGTGCACCTGGAATCCCAGCTACTCAGAAAGCTGAAGCAGGAGAATTGCATGAACCCGGGAGGCAGAGGTTGCGGTGAGCTGAGATTGGTCCATTGCACTCCAGGAAGGGGCAACAGTGTCAGACTTCGTCCCCCCCCCCCAAAAAAAAAACCCAAGAAAACAAACAAACAAACAAACAAACAAACAAAATTGACCAAAGGCAAGATGAAAGAACAGCAGCATCACCTTGGAAGTTCCGTAACATCACCGTGTGTTGCCATCACAAAATAAGACCTTCAGCTGCTCCCCAGTTCCCTCTCACTACTGTAAACCTATTCTGGGAACTTCGAGGTGCATTGTAGCATATTGTGCCTCAGTAGATATTTGACAACTTATATCCAATGATGGGTGGTTGATGACAATCAGGATTAATATTTTTGTTCAGTGTATAGGAAGAAAAAAACAAGTTTTCTGAAACTGCAATTCAGAAAGATAAATCACAGAGAAGCACTGTAGTCTTCTCAGAGGAAAGCAATTCACAATATGCCTTTTCTCCTTAGGAGAAGCCTCTGAATTTACTTGCCTCAACAAATGTTTTTGGTTTTGAGTACAGTATGAGACATAACATGGGCCTCATAAACAAAGATAAAATGCCCAAATAAACTCACCAAATTCTGGTTTTTGATGAGAGGGGTGAGTATAGTTTAGATATTAAATAGATATTACAAATTGAGCATACATGTACTTTGGGAAAATACTCCAGGTGACAGCCAATATACACAATATTCCCCACAACTCTCAACAGAACAAGACAAAGATACCTTTCAGAAAGTATCCCTGGACTTCAGTAGGGATTATTTTTTGGCTCAGCCCAGAGATGAGATGCTGAGGGCTACTGGAAATCTCTGAGTTCTCGGGCTGTGATGCCAGGCGGTGGGCAGCAACTTGTTCCTGTGGGCAAGACTAATCTATATTTATCTAAAACTAACTTATCTTTGCAAAACTGAACAAATTCAGTAAGGTAATACGTTGTGTCACAATTGGGCATATTAGCTGAAAGAGCAAATAACAGAACTAATATTTTCATACAGTATATCCATTATATTAAGAAAATAGCTTTTCTGGCTATAATCTTTTCATAATCAACTCTGATTCTGCTATTTTCAGAAATGGTTTTATCAAAGAAAATGGAAGTAATGGTAAATCAAAACATTTAAGAAATTAAGTGATTTAATTTTTATGAACAATTAAAAAAAGAATGGGAAAAAAAACAAGAAAATATGGCTGTAATATTCTTTCTCCCCTGTGTCTTTCCATTATATATAATTGGTTGTCAAGATAATGCCAAAATGAAGATTTTTACAAGAGACATCCATGACTGTCAGGCAAGAAAACTTCTCAATGAGAGTGGGAGAAATGGTGAGATAAAAATGAAATCTGATGTCTTTTCTTGGAAGGTTTGAATTAAAGTATCAATTGTCAACCTCAGGAACCCAAAATAATTGTGTTTGCCCAAAGTAAAGCTGAGCTCAGTATCATTTCTTTTTTTTTTTTTTTTTTTTACAGAAGGAGTCTCGCTCAGCTGTTCAGGCTAGAGTGCAGTGGTGTGATCTCTGCTCACTGAAACCACTGTCTCATGGGTTCAAGCAATTCTCCCATCTTAGCCTCCCAAGTAGCTGGGATTATAGGTACCCATTATCATGCCCAGCTAATTTTTGTATTTTGGTAGAGATGGAGTTTCACCATGTTGGCCAGGCTGGTCTTGAACTCCTGAGCTCAGGTGGTCGGCCTACCTTGGCATCCCGAAGTGCTAGGATTACAGACATGAGCCACCGTGCCCAGCCCAGAGTCTCAATTTTCAAGGTAGTTGCCACCTATTTGCAGGGAAATTGAGATCACCCAAAACAACAACCAGTATTATGTTTTTCAAGCAGTCCCTCCTTTTGCTCATGGATAAAATTAAAATTTACATGATCTTGGAAATTAGTCCTTGCATTTGCATTGTACACAATATATCTTGGAAGTAATGTATTTTAGAACTGAAAGCAAAAATTGAGTAGTATTTTCTATTACTCTACACAATAATGCCATCTTTGTGACTGATTTTCTCATAGACCTGTGAGCTACGTCTCAGAAGAATTTATTGTAAATATATCTATTTTGGGATGTTTGGAAAAATGAAGAATACTTCACTCTTCTAATTTGAAATGCCTTAACCTATACACAGTTTTTCTCTAAGCATGGGATGTGAAGCCGGGCCATATTTGTGATCTTTGTGATCACGCAGCACTGAATTTAAGGTATAAACAGAGATAAATTTTGAGTGATACTTTCTCTACTGGATGGAATGGGTGTGTACTTAGAAATTCTGCCTCGTAAGGCAGCATCCCTATTGACTTCACAGGTTCTCTCAAAGCTCCTTTTTGTCTATATATTTCCTTATCATAACATATACTTTCTTTTCTTTCCTTTTTTTTAAAAAAATATACAGGGTCTTGCTTTCTCGCCCAGGCTGGGGTGCAGGGACATGATCACAGGTCACTGCAGCCTCAAACTCCTGGTTTCAAGTGATCCTCTTACTTCAGTTTCCCAAGCGGCTCATATGACAGGTATGCACCACCATGCCCAGTTAATTTTTAAATTTTTCTATGGCTGTCTACAATTTCATATCAAGATAAAGAACAAGTTTAGATTTATCTTTTTTTTTTTTTTTTTTCAAAAGTAATCTTTCACTGGGAGGTGGCAAGAGACCCATTTCTTCAGAATTCTCGTAGTGCTCATATTCTGTGGCAGGATTGTGGGAAAGCCAATTCCAGGGATAGATGAGCCCTGCACTCATCTTTGATGATGCACTTATGCTCTGCATGCCACATCTTCAATCAAACAGGCAGTAGAAACCAGGAATAATCCCAACCGGAAGTGTGCATAGCTCAGGATCACAGCGGCTTGCAAGAAACACAAGTGACACATGCTTGAGTATTCTCTCTTTCAAAAACAATGCAATGCAATTTCATCAAGGCATGTATTTCACTACACCAAAGCAACAAGTACTATTAAATTTAATGAGAGGTATCCAACGCACTGTCAGGAAGTTCAAGGGGCAGAAGAGACTTGCTCCACTCTGGAGCCCTATCTCCTCCCACCACCATTCTTCCAATTTGACATGTAATCTTGTCTCTCTCTTTTATAAAGTGCTTCCAAGGCCAGGTGCGGGAGCTCACCCTTGTAATCCCAGCACTTTGGGAGGCCAATTAGCCAGGCGTGGTGGTTGTGGGCCCCTGTGGTCCCAGCTACTCGGGAAGCTGAAGCAGGAGAACAGCGTGAACCCGGGAGGGGGAGCTTGCAGTGAGCCGAGATCAGGCCACTGCATTCCAGCCTGGGTGACAGAGCGAGACTCCGTCTCATAAATAAATAAATAAATAAATAAATAAATAAATAAATAAAACAAATTAAAAAAAAATGCTTCCAAGTCCTTCTGATTAGGATGCTGTCCTAAATCCTTCCTAAAGAGCTTTTGTAGCCACCAATACTGCTTCACTGTAGAATAAACTTTTTCTTATTAAGATTCCTCATTCATTCATCATCATCTCCTTTTTCCTCACTGCTCATTCATTTGTGGAGCTAGTACCCATGTCATAGTTACTTGGCCAAGGCATAGTGATACTTCACACTTAGGAAAGAAAAATGACTAGGTTACAGTGCTTGCCTTCAAGAAATTAAAATCCCTGTGGTGTCACTACATTACACAGTGGAATATGGTATATACCACAAAAATATCCTATGGGGTTTCTGAGAGGACTTCTTAAAGATGAAAAAATGAGGGATGTACCTGGAAAGATGAACAGGATTTCAGCAGATAGAGACAGGTAGAATGAGAGAGATCCCAGGTGGAAGGATAAAGCAGACAGAAGAGCAGCAGAGAGTGCAGCTTTTAAGATTTCCTGGTCTCTGGCATTGGTCATGGATAGCTTGAGAGGAAAGAGGCAGAGAGGGTTTTGGGGAAACAGAGCTGCAGGGCCAAGTTAAGTGTTACATGAGTTGAAAAAAGAACTTAGGGCAAAAGCAGAGGGAGGGGGATATTTACTCTTAGCAGAGATGGCAGGGTGGGGAGGACAGATTGGTTTAAGTAAGCACAGGCCAGGAGCATGAAGCGAGCTAGGTATTGCGAGCCTAGCCTAGAAGCATGGACCACTGGGAAAGGGACAAAAGTTAAAGTATGACAAACCCTTTGTGTTCACCACATTTCTTTTCTGGATTCCTTAACCATTTGATCTTACTGAAATAGAAGTTATACTAGAATTCACTGCAAAGTGGAGTGAGGCTCACAGAGGAAAAACAGGAGAGGGCCTAACACAAGATTAACCTCCTCAGGGACCCCTGCAGGCACTGGAGGGCTAAGAATTGGGGAAACCTGGAGCAGCTCACTTTACAGTACAGTGAGAACAGGACTCACCTGGCTCAGACCTGACATCCAATCATCAGCTCACTCTGGTTTCCATCCTTTGCTCCAGCTGAATGGCCACACGTACTACAGCCATTGTTGCTCCCTGTGCCCTTCAGGGTGTCCTTCCCTAGCACCTGTGCCCACAGCACCCCCACCCACTCACTCTAATTCTGAGCACTCAGCTTGCCCATCAGTCCAAGCCTTCTCCTAATCACAGCCCTCCTACCTCTGAGCCCCTCCACAGAGGCCTGTTGGTGGTGTTTGGCATTTTATGACAACTAAACCAAAAAGCAGTGAGGTTTGAAGAAAAGAGTCAAAGTCAATCCTGGCAGGGGAGGATTTGCTCTTTGCCTTAAAAAGTCAAGAGTACCAGCTTTTGATGGAAAAATTTCAAACCTCAAAAAATGTGAGTACATTTTGCCCCATCAATTACATCTCTCAGAATTCATCCTAAGGAAAAAAGAGAATGTGTAAAGATCAAGCACAAGAATATTCATGAAAGTGCTATACTATCACATAAACTAGAAATAGATGTCCCTTGGCCGGGCGCGGTGGCTCAAGCCTGTAATCCCAGCACTTTGGGAGGCCGAGACGGGCGGATCACAAGGTCAGGAGATCGAGACCATCCTGGCTAACATGGTGAAACCCCGTCTCTACTAAAAATACAAAAAACTAGCCAGGCGAGGTGGCGGGCGCCTGTAGTCCCAGCTACTCCGGAGGCTGAGGCAGGAGAATGGCGTGAACCCGGGAGGCGGAGCTTGCAGTGAGCTGAGATCCGGCCACTGCACTCCAGCCTGGGCGACAGAGCGAGACTCCGTCTCAAAAAAAAAAAAAAACAAAAAAAACGAAATAGATGTCCCAGAAGAAGATCTATAAATATACTGTGGCACTTACATTCAATGAACTTCTATGCAGCAATTAAATTAATATAGAATTATCATAGAGAGATGTCATATTCTATGGCTACTGCATAATATGGGATCTATGACAACAACTCATAGAGGACCTATGAAAGGGAAGGGAAGCATGATTGACTTAAGCCTCAAAATTAAACTTGAGGTGTTATCCCCAGATGAGGTAGGTATACCCAAAAGTTATATCATCTTACACATCTTTATTATGTCACATCTGTATTATGTGACACATCAATATATACCATAATTTTCATAGTCCTGTTTAGGTATTTCTTCATCTTAGCAAAACCATTCTGGAACTTCAAAAACAGTGGACATCCAAGCCATGATGGACTTCACAGTACCTACCTTTATGTACACACTTATATATTCAAAACAAATGCATGGAACGGTACATGGAAACAAGTATCTGGGTGGCAGGACTGTATTGTCATATCTCTTTCTCTGTCTCTATTTCCTGTTTCTTCTCCATAATAGTAAAATTCAACTTTTCCTCCTCAATCAGGGAAACTACAAGACAGGAGTTGGATACACCTGCTCCTTCTGCCTCCTATTGTCATGCTTCTGAGGTAAACAGGGTCTCTGAAGTCCAACCAGGACCTTGGATTTTGCTCATACTACAAATGCCCAGGGTGAGGCGCTTGGTCCATGGAAGTTGGACTTGTTCAAGTGTACTTCTGATGACATGTGGGATCATTAACAAGGTATATTTATTTTAAAAAGTACTGTTGATTTTACAACACTAAGGAATTATTTAAAATAGATTATGACTCGTATGTATCCCGTAAACATGTAAAATATCATGTATCAATAAAAAAAGATTATTTAATTTAGAACTGTAGTTGCTGAAAAAAATGAACTTTGAACTCTCCTGTTGAAAACACAAAGCCCCTCTCAAATGAACAGAGGTTATACGGAGATCTGGAAGTATTGTTGTGTTGCTGGTCTTCAAAACTAAGGGCTGTAAATATAACATACATATAACTAATTTTAAAGGTTTGTCTTAAGGCAATCTACTGACCACTTAGGTATCATATGACTAGGAACCCACTGCAGTAAATTACAGGAAAGTGAGGCTCAGGGGATGGAATTATTCATACATTGGGAAACAAGCTGGTGAGAGCTGAAGATGGAATTAGAGACTTGTCTGGTTGTAAGGCCACTGAGCTGTGCAGCACTGCCCTAGGGTCAAATTACTAAGAATATTAATGAAAGACACCCATGAACCTGGGGATCAGGTTAGAGAATGCATTAGCTTCAGCCATGCTACTAATCATACAAACCACAGAGCCCCAGGACCAGCTGTTTATAAATGTGGTGACAGACTATAAAAGTCTTTCTTTTCTTTTCTTTCTTTCTTTCTCTTTCTCTCTCCCTCTTTCTTTCTCTTTCTCTCTCCCTCTTTCTTTCTTTCTCTCTCTTTCTCTCTCTTCCTTCCTTCCTCCTTCCTTCCATCCTTCCTTTCTCTCTTTCTTTCTTTCTTTCTTTCTTTCTTTCTTTCTTTCTCTCTCTCTCTCTCTCTCTCTCTCTCTCTCTCTCTCTCTCTCTCTCGCTCTCGCTCTCGCTCTCGCTCTCGCTCTCGCTCTTTTTTTTTTTTTTAACTGGAGTAACCAGCGCTGCATAAGATCAGTTGGTGTTCCCCAGCATGTGGTGAGTTAGAAAAGATGTGATAAAGATGGAGCAGTAATAGTTCACCTATGAGGAGAAGAAACCTGAAATGTCTTCACGCATCATTCTGTGCCAGGACTTCCCATGAAGTACCTTATTTAATGCATCACAACCCCCATTTTATGAAAGAAAATTTAAGTCTGCAACATCCCCCAGGCACCTGCAGCAGAGAGTGGATTCATCAAGATGCAAAGCTGCTGGTCTGCCCCTGCATGCTGCTTCCTGCCCCTAGTGTGAGGGGGACGAGCTGCCCTTTTTTCATCTACACCTCCCTAGGCAGAACAGAGCATATCCATAATACTTTCTGCAGAAGTATCACTTCTATTTAACACCAGAAACACTGGGCACCAACTTTAAATTTTAAGTAAAGGAAAATGTGGAGCACTTGCAAAGTTATAAAATAAAAAGAAACACAGGAGGAAAATATTCCAATCCATTCCCCACCCTCAGCATTAACACAACAAAATAAAAGAGAACCCACAACAACAATAAGATTTGCAAAATCTTGTAGTCAGAATCCCCAGCTTCTCTTCTCAGCCTTCCCTGTCCCTCAACTTTGCCTACTAACATTCTGTTCCATTCAAAGGTCAAGGGAGACTCTGTATTGTTTTTGAGGTTTGGCTTTCCAAAAACCTTGGTTTTCATGAATGTGCATGTCAAAAGCTAAATCCCTTTCTCTTGTTACTGTGAGCTGTTTCAGAAAGGGTGGGAATGTAAGTTTCAAATGTACCTGCTAAAGGTGGCTGTGTAACGCTGACAGTAACTGTGCATGCTTCAAAGAGCTTGGCTGAGCTGCAGGTATGTTGAGCTCAACCATGATCTGCTGGGAATGCACATTCTCAGTGAAAGAGAAATGAAATTGGTTCTAATTCTGCAATGCTGCAGAAAAAAAATGGCTAGGCATTATGAATTATGCCTGAAATTCCAGCACTTTGGGAGGCTGAGGCAGAAGGATAGTTTGAGACCATTGTAGAAAATAGAATGGTCTATTTGAGGCCAGTCTAGGAAATATAGTGAGACTTCTGTCTCTACAAAAAAATAAAATTAGCTGGTTATGGTGGTACACCTGTAAGTCCCAGCAATTGGGAGGCTGAGGAGGGAGGATGAGGATTGTTTGTGCCCAAGAGACTGAGGCTACACTAAGCTATGATTGTGCCACTGCACTCCAGCATGGATGACAGAGTGAGACCTTGTCTGGAAAAATAAATTACCATGGGCAGATTAAGCGCTTAGTGAGCCCACATTAATTTGCCACAGAAGGAAGGAAGCAAATTTGAGGCTGAAACCTAGTTCTTCATTTCCTGAAATCATTCATGCTCACTCTCTCCTTACACGAAATGCCAACAACCTGGTTTCAATTTTAAGCTTACATTTGCAGCAAAAGGTGCAGGTATCTCAGTTCAATGCCTTGGAACCTCCTCTAAGGATGATTCTACTAGCACTCATTTGAGAAGCCCTGTGTGAATGCAAAATAATTTTTACATAAACAATCAAGTAATCCCATAGCACCTGCATACCTATGAAAACTCAAAAACTACCTACTCACCTGAGCATGATGGTTAAATACCAAGCCACTGGTACGTCTGGAACACCTGCACAAAGGAGATGTATACCCACAGCTTCTAGCACAAACATCTGCCAACTTAGCTTCCCTGTCACCTGCAACTGATGGTGGGCGAGATTGAGTAATCCCATGAAAATATCATTCCTACAAATTTAGAGTCACTAAAAACAAAAGACATAACAAACACACTCTTTTTGACAGTAGGCATTATCGATGTTATTTGTCACTACGGCACAAGGGAGTTTCATCAATGGACCTTGCTTTTTTGAAGCCACAAAAGTTAGTGGTGGTTTATTGACAGAATGACAGAGAAAGAGTTTCTCAGAATCATCCCCACATGCTCTTAACAAGCATATATACCCTCCAGGAAAATGAGGCAGTTCTTCCTGGGGTTATAATTTAAATACACTAAAATGTACAAATCTTACACATTTAGTTTTCAGCATTTTAGCAACTGTTTAGACTTTTGTAGCTACCACCCAAAACAAGATATAAGACATTTTTATTATTCCAGAAAGTCTTCCTGTGCCCTTTTCAGTCAATCTCCACACTCGACAGGCTGCTGTCACTATAGCTAAGTTTTGCCTATTCTCAAACTTCACATAAACGGAATGACAGGGCATGAGTTATGTCGAATCTGGCTTCATTCACTCAATATAATGTCTTTGAGATGAATTCATGTTGTTACACGTAACTGTAACACATTCATTTTATTTTTGGAATAGTATTCCATTGCATGAATATACCACAATCTCTTTATCCAATCTCTTGTTTGTGGACATTTGGATTATTTCCAGTTTAGACCTATTATTAAGAATAAGGCTGCTATGGAAAAGCTTCTACAGGTGTTTTTGTGGGACATATGTTTCCAATGTTTTTACATACACAACTGGTAGTGGGATTGCCCTGTTATTTGGGAAGACTATGATTAGCTTTATAAGAAACAGCCAGAGTTTTCCAAAGTGGCTATCAGGACAAAGTAAATACACATGCATTCCAGTTGCTCCAGGTCCTTGCCAGCATTTGGTATGACATCTTTCTGATGTGAGCCACTCTATTTTATCTCACTGAAAAGTTTCTATCAATCACTTATTAGGGCATTCAGAATATCCTTTAAAATGCCAGTATGACCTGACAATTCATGGATCCTAAATTAGTGTACTACTTTTGGGTAGTTGCATTAAGCCAAATGATCAAGAAGATCAAGACACATCTTCCTGGTTCTTCAATCTCACATAAAGATTTGGAGAACATATCATTTTATAAGAAAACCAGTAAAATTTTCAGAATACATTTGATTAATTTCTGTTTACCTAAAAACAGAGTCTTTAAATAAGTATCATTTTTGAGATGCAATGCCATACTGAGGTGTGTTCTCTTTCTCTTACCCTACTAGAGGTATTTCAGGGCAAGTTTGAGGAGCATGGAATTAACATCATCAATGCATTGCTGGGTTTGAAAACGATTTACATCAATCAGCAGAGGACCTCCACTGGTGATGTCAGCAGGAGCTCAGGATGTTCAGGTAGACATGGAAGGCTTTGAATCCCCAACTTTGAATGATGTTATGACTGCGCTTATAACCAGGCTTCCCTTGTTGTGGTCATTGCTGTGAATCAAGGTCGTTTTGCCTTCCATGCAGTGGATTTGCTGAGCTGCTTCTCAAATCTGTATCTCAGAATTGAGACATATGAGAAAGATTCTCAGGAGGGGAGAGATATTCTCTTGGGGACACGATGATTGACTTCCTTGGCCTCACTGAGCAGCAGTGAATATGCACTGGGGGAGGAGAGTGGTAGGACTCACAGGGACGGTCTCAGCACAGTGGAGCACGGTGGCAAAGAGTGAGGACTTGAGATTCAGATGAACCTTTCCTGGAACTGTACCTCTGTGCCTTAGACTGAAACACTTAAGAGGTTAATTAACCTCTCTTTGCCTCAATTTCCCTCTCTGGAAAACCAAGACAGCAGTAGAACCTGCCTCACAGAGCTGCCCTGCCTAGCATAGTTAGCTGCCCTCCTACTTCCACACGTTCCATTTCACCAGAAGCCCAAGAAGCTGTGGAACGAAAACTTCAAAACTGAGCATTTGCTTCTTCCTTCCTCGAATTCTACTTCTCCACCCACAAATATCTGTACAGTACCTTCCAGTGATCTTAAAACAGCTCTGGTTGTAAAATCACTTAACTGGAGCCAATGAGGTAAGAGGCTAGAACACAGTACCAGGAATCTGACCATGCAGACTGGCCATGATCCATCTGCAGGCTGGCCATGATCCATCCCTCAGGCAGCCTTCCCAGAGCAGAAAAATCCGGGGAGCTGCTTAACGAGACATTTTCCCTAATGTTTTCTTTAACTTGGACAACTGCAACTGAAATTTAGCTGCAGCTTTTAGCCCCCCAAAATTCTTTCTCTTTCTGTCTCTCTCCGATTCTCCCTCTTGCTGTTACTCTTTTTACTGCCTTTACACACGAAACTTCATGTTTGTTTGTTTGTTTGTTTGTTTTAATAGAATGATGTTCTTGGGGAAGAAAATATTTAAGAAAGATATCATGGTAACACCAATGAAAATTGTAAAAATGTCCACATTTAAAAGTTAAAATAATGCTATCTACTTTTAACATTGATTTACTTCCTTTATAAAATGAATAACATGATCTGTGCCAAGATGGCCGAATAGGAACAGCTCCAGTCTCCAGCTCCCAGCGGGAGTGACATGGAAGATGGGTGATTTCTACATTTCCAACTGAGGTACCAGGCTCATCTCACTGGGGCATGGAGGACAGTGGGTGGAGGACAGTGGGTGGAGGACAGTAGGTGAACCCAACGAGCGAGAGCTGAAGCAGGGCGAGGCATTGCCTCACCTGGGAAGTGCAAGGGGGAAGGGAATTCCCATTCCTAGCCAAGGGAAACCGTGACACACATCACCTGGAAAATTGGGTCACTCTCATCCTAATACGGCGCATTACCAAAGGTCTTAGCAAACGGCACACCAGGAGATAATATCCCATGCCTGGCTTTGAGGGTGCCATGCCCATAGAGCCTCCCTCATTGCTAGCACAGCAGTCTGAGATCTAACTGCAAGGTGGCAGTGAGGCTGGGGGTGGGGCACCTGCCATTACTGAGACTTAAGTAGGTAAACAAAACGGCTGCGAAGCTTAAACTGAGTGGAGCCCACTGCAGCTCAAGGAGGCCTGACTGCTTCTGTAGACTCCACCTCTGGGGACAGGGCACAGCCAAAGAAAAGGCAGCAGAAACCTCTGCAGATGTAAATGTCCCTGTCTGACAGCTTTGAAGAGAGTAGTGGTTTTCCCAGCATGGAGTTTGAGATCTGAAAATGGACACACTGTCTGCTCAAGTAGGTCCCTGACCCCCAAGTAGCCCAACTGGGAGACATCCCCTACTAGGGGCAGACTGACACCTCACACCTCACATGGCCGGGTACACCTCTGACACAAAGCTTCCAGGGGAACGATCAGACAGCAACATTTGCTTGTCAGCAATGTTCACTCTTCTGCAGCCTCTGCTGCTAACACTCAGGCAAATGGTCTGAAGTGGACCTCCAGCAAACTCCAAAAGACCTGCAGCTGAGGGTCCTGACTGTTAGAAGGAAAATTAGCAAACAGAAAGGACATCCACACCAAAACCCCATCTGTATGTCACCATCATCAAAAACCAAAAGTAGATAAAACAACAAAGATGGGGAAAAGGCAGTATAGAAAAGCTGGAAATTCTAAAAATTAGAGTGCCTCTCCCCCTCCAAAGGAACACAGCTCCTCACCAGCAATGGAACAAAACTGGATGGAGAACGACTTTGATGAGAAGAAGACTTCAGACAATCACACTTCTCCAAGCTAAAAGAGGAATTACAAACCCTGTGCAAAGAAACTATAAACCTTGAAAAAGGATTAGATGAATGGCTAAGTAGAATAATCAATGCAGATAAGTCCTTAAACGACCTGATAGAGATGAAAACCATGACACAGGAACTACGTGACAAATGCACAAGCATCAGTAAATGACTCGATCAACTGGAAGAAAGGATATTGGTGATTGAAGATCAAATGAATGAAAAGAAGCGAGAAGAGAAGTGTCGAGAAAAAAGAGTAAAAAGAAATGAACAAAGCCTCCAAGAAATATGGGACTATGTGAAAAGACCGAATCTATGTCCGATTGATGTACCTGAAAGTGACAGGGAGAATGGAACTAAGTTGGAAAACACTCTGCAGGATATTATCCAGAAGAACTTCCCTAACCTAGCAAGGCAGGCCAACATTCAAATTCAGGAAATACAGAGAACACCACAAAGATACTCCTCCAGAAGAGCAACTTCAAGACACATAATTGTCAGATTCACCAAAGTTAAACGAAGGTAAAAATGTTAAGGGCAACCAGAGAGAAAGGTCGGGTTATCCACAAAGAGAAGCCCATCAGACACAGAGGAGCTCTCAGCAGAAACTCCACAAGCCAGAAGAGAGTGGATGCCAATATTCAACATTCTTAAAGAAAAGAATTTTCAACCCAGAATTTCAAATCCAGCCAAACTAAATGTCATAAGTGAAGGAGAAATAAAATCCTTTACAGACAAGAAATACTGAGAGATTTTGTCACCACCAGGCCTGCCCTACAAGAGATCCTGAAGGAAGCACTAAACATACAAAGGAACAACAGGTACCAGCCATTGCAAAAACATGCCAAAATGTAAAGACCATTGATGCTAGGAAGAAACTGCATCAACTAACAAGCAAAATAACCAGCTAACATTATAATGACGTGATCAAGTTCACACATAACCATATTAACCTTAAATGTAAATGGGCTAAATGGTCCAATTAAAAGCCACAGACTGGCAAATTGGATAAAGAGTCAAGACCCATCAATTTGCTGTATCCAGGAGACCCATCTCATGTGTAGAGACACACATAGACTCAAAACAAAGGGATGGAGGAAGATCTACCAAGCAAAAGGAAAACAAAAAAAGGCAGGGGTTGCAATTCTAGTCTGATAAAAAAAAAAACTTTAAACAAACAAAGATCAAAAGAGACAAAGAAGGCCATTACATAATGGTAAAGGGATCAATTCAACAAGAAGAGCTAAGTATCCTAAATATATATGCACCCAATATGGGAGCACCCAGATTCATAAAGCAAGCCCTTAGGGATTTACAGAGAGACTTAGACTCCCACACAATAATAATGGGAGACTTTAACATCCCACTGTCATCATTAGAAAGATCAACGAGACAGAAAGTTAACAAGGATATGCAGGAATTGAACTCAGCTCTACACCAGCAGACCTAATAGACATCTACAGAACTCTCCACCCCAAATCAACAGAATATACATTCTTCCCAGCACCACATCACACTTATTCCAAAATTGACCACATAATTTGAAGTAAAGCATGCCTCAGGAAATGTAAAAGAACAGAAATTATAACAAACTGTCTCTCAGACCACAGTGCAATCAAACTAGAACTCAGGACTAAGAAACTCAATCAAAACCGCTCAACTAAAAGGAAACTGAACAATCTGCTCCTGAATGACTACTGGGTACATAACAAAATGAAGGCAGAAATAAAGATGTTCTTTGAAACCAATGAGAACAAAGATACAACATACCAGAATCTCTGGGACACATTTAAAGCAGTGTGTAGAGGGAAATTTATAGCACTAAATGCCCACAAGAGAAAGCAGGAAAGATCTAAAATGGACACCCTAAGATCACAATTAAAAGAACTAGAGAAGCAAGAGCAAACACATTCAAAAACTAACAGAAGAAAAGAAATAACTAAGATCAGAGCAGAACTGAAGGAGATAGAGACACAAAAACTCTTCAAAAAATCAATGAATCCAGGAGCTGGTTTTCCGAAAAGATCAACAAAATTGATAGAATGCTAGCAACACTAATAAAGAAGAAAAGAGAGAAGATTCAAATAGATACAATAAAAATGATAAAGGGGATATCACCACTGATCTCACAGAAATACAAACTACCATCAGAGAAAACTATAAACACCTGTATGCAAATAAACTAGAAGACCTAGAAGAAATGGATAAATTTCTGGACACATACACCCTCCCAAGAAAAAACCAGGAAGAAGTTGAATCCCTGAATAGACTAATAACAGGCTCTAAAATTGAGGCAATAATTAATGGCCTACAAACCAAAAAAAGTCCAGGACCAGACATATTCACAGCTGAATTCTACCAGAGGTACAAGGAGTAGCTGGTACTTCTGAAATTATTCCAATCAACAGTAAGAGAGTGAATCCTCCCTAACTCATTTTATGAGGCCAACATCATCCTGATACCAAAGCCTGGCAGAGACACAACAAAGAAAGAAAATTTTAGACCAATATCCCTGATGAACATTGATGCAAAAATCCTCAATAAAATGCTGGCAAACCGAATCCAGCAGCACATCAAAAAGCTTATCTGCCATGATCAAGTGGGTTTCATCCCTGGGATGCAAGGTTGGTTCAACATATGCAAATCAATAAACATAATCCAGCATATAAACAGAATGAGAGACAAGAAACACATGATTATCTCAATAGATGCAGAAAAGTCCTTTGACAAAATTCAGTTGCCCTTAATGCTAAAAACTCTGAATAAATTCGGTATTGATGGAACGTATCTCAAAATAATAAGAGCTATTTATGACAAACCCACAGCCAATATCATACTGAATGGGCAAAAACTGGAAACATTCCCCTTGAAAACTGGAACAGGACAAGGATGCCCTCTCTCACCACTCCTATTCAGCATAGTGTTGGAAGTTCTGACTAGGCCAATCAGTCAAGAGAAAGAAATAAAAGGTATTCAATTAGGAAAAGAGGAAGTCAAATTGTCCCTGTTTGCAAATGACATGATGGTATATTTAGAAAACCCCATCTCAGCCCAAAATCTCCTTAAGCTGATAAGCAACTTCAGAAAAGTCTCAGGATACAAAATCAATGTGCAAAAATCACAAGCATTCTTATATACCAATAACAAAGAAACAGAGAGCCAAATCATGAGTGAACTCCCATTCACAATTGCTTCAAAAAAATAAAATACCTAGGAATCCAACTTACAGGGGATGTGAAGGACCTCTTCAAGGAGAACTACAAACCACTGCTCAGTGAAATAAAAGAGGACACAAACAAATGGAAAAACACACCATGCTCATGGATAGGAAGAATCAATATCATGAAAAGGTAATTTATAGATTCAGTGCCATTCCTATTAAGCTACCAATGACTTTCTTTACAGAATTGGAAAAAACTACTTTAAAGTTCATATGGAACCTAAAAAGAGCCCGCATTGCCAAGACAGTCCTAAGCCAAAAGAACAAAGCTGGTGGCATCACGCCATCTAACTTCAAACTATACTACAAGGCTTCAGTAACCAAAACAGCATGGTACTGATACCAAAACAGAGATATAGACCAAAGGAACACAACAGAGCCCTCAGAAATAATACCACACATCTACAACCATCTGATCTTCAACAAACCTGACAAAAACAAGAAATAGGGAAAGGATTCCCTATTTAATAAATGGTGCTGTGAAAACTGGCTAGCCGTATGTAGAAAGCTGAAACTGGATCCCTTCCTTACTCCTTATACACAAATTAATTCAAGATGGATTAGAGACTTAAATGTTAGACCTAAAACCATAAAAACCATAGAAGAAAACCTAGGCAATACCATTCAGGACTTAGCCATGGTCAAGCACTTCATGTCTAAAACACCAAAAACAATGGCAACAGAAACCAAAATTGACAAATGGGATCGAATTAAACTAAGGAGCTTCTGCACAGCTAAAGGAACTACCATCAGAGTGAATAGGCAACCTACAGAATGGGAGAAAATTTTTGCAATATACCCATCTTGCAAAGGGCTAATATCCAGAACCTACAAAGAACTCAAACAAATTTACAAAAAAAAAAAAACAAACAACCCCATCAAAAAGTGGGCAACGGATAAGAACAGACACTTCTCAAACGAAGACATTTATGCAGCCAACAAACACATGAAAAAATGCTCATCATTACTAGCCATCAGATAAATGCAATTCAAAACCACAATGAGATACCATTTCACACCAATTAGAATGGCGATCATTAAAAAGTCAGGAAACAACAGGTGCTGGAGCGGATGTGGAGAAATAGAAACACTTTTACACTGTTGGTGGGACTGTAAACTAGTTCAACCATTGGGGAAGACAGAGTGGTGATTCCTCAAGGATCTAGAACTAGAAATACCATTTGACTCAACCATCCCAGTACTGGATATATACCCAAAGGATTATCAATCATGCTGCTATAAAGACACATGCACACGTATATTTATTGCTGCACTATTCACAATATCAAAGACTTGGAACCAACCCAAATGTCCATCAATGACAGACTGGATTAAGAAAATGTGTTACATATACACCATGGAATACTATGCATCCATAAAAAGGGATGAGTTCATTTCCTTTGTAGGGACATGGATGCAGCTGGCAACCATCATTCTCAGCAAACTATTGCAAGAACAGAAATCTAAACACCGCGTCTTCTCACACATAGGTGGGAACTGAACAATCAGAACACTTGGACACCGGAAGGGGAACATCACACACCGGGGCCTGTTGTGGATTTGGGGGAGTGGGGAGGGATAGCATTAGGAGATATACCTAGTGGAAATGATGAGTTAATTGGTGCAGTACACCAACATGGCACATGTATACATATGTAACAAGCCTGCACATTGTGCACATGTACCCTAGAACTTAAAGTATAATTAAAAAGGAAAAAAAAAATCATAAATCAGCAGCCTTAGAAATCTGACAAATGCACTCGAGTGTCCAGATAAGCACCAATTTTCCTGAAAATATGTTTCTTAGATCTCTATGGGCAAACATTTTAGGGCAGTTCATTTCAACGAAAGAAAATTTTATATTGTGAGCTTTGATTTAGGGTTTTACATCCTCAGTCAGATCTTCAGGCAAGGTTAGGTTCTCAGTCATACTGGAGCACCTTAGCAATGGATACATATGTGCTTTTCCCTGCATGATACCAATAAATCAGCACTGATCCATTCAAAAAAAAATGAATAATGTTACAACCACTACTACCATGCCTTCCTTCCACCAGCAGTTTTTGAATACTTATTGCACGTCAACCTCTTGATTATTTCTCAGAGAAACAAATACGAAAAAGCACAATCCCCAAAGGCTACTGATAGGCACAGGCTCTACATGTTTGCCAGAATGGGATGTGTATCCTAGAGTAGTGATTCATTTATACACACACACTTCTGGGTGCACAGGAGGATTCACCAGCATACCCTGCAATCACTCCGAACTTCCAACAAAAGTTTTCCCAATTATAAACACATACAAATGTAGTCTATAATCAACCCTCACTTTCTCCCTTTTCCCTAGTACTTCCTATTTTCATCAATGACCCACTGCCCCGGGGCATAAGTGAGAGATGGGTCTTGGTTTCAGTTTCTACTCTCTTCTATCCACACCTCTTCCTGGGTACTCCCACATATATTATTTCAAAACCCTTGCGATAGAGATACTAATTATTCCCATTTCACAGATGAAGCAAATAAAGCAAATAAGGCTCAGGGTATCAATCCAATGTCATATAGTAAAGGGCCGAGGCAAGATTTGAATCCAGGTCTCTCCAATGCTAGAGTCTGTGACTGTTTCATGGATATATATATAAAAAATATTTTTAAATAAAATTTTTATGAGTGACAGAGTTTGGCTATATTGCCCAGGCTCAGGGAAGTGGCTATTCACAGGTGTGAGACCACTACTGATCAGTGCAGGAGTTTTGATCTGATTTGTTTCTGACCTGAGCTTGTTCACCCCTGGTTAGGCACCCTGGTGGTTCCCTACTCCCAGGAGGTCACCATATTGATGTTGAGCTTAGCATGAATAACCTTTCAGCATCACCTTCTACAGCCCAGAACTCCTGGGCTCAAGCAAGTCATCCTCCTGCAGACCTATATATATGCTTAGTAGACAATGGCTTTAATTTCTACTTCATAATTTACTAATATTTTCTATATTATGACTTGCTATCATTTTAATAACTTTTATTTTCATCAATGGCAAGTCTTACAATTTGTATTAGTTTCAATTTTTAGCCCAGCAATCCTAGTCTGACTTTATCTCAAACACATTAATTATTTTACTATATTCCTGACTATCGTCTTTTTCTATTTTGCTTAAAGTGTAACAGTTTAAAATGATAAGTGTAATAACTGGACTGTTTTCAAGGAATGTTGCTATTCCTCCAGCACACTGCAGCTGTGCTATGTTAGCAACTAGTCACGCATCACTACTCAGTAAAGCAAAAGCTGCTGTATCTTGGTGCTCAGTTAATAAGCAACACAGAGCTCATTCATAAATAGAAGATTGGGAATCTAAACAGTCCATCACATTTTGCTGGATTTCATGGTTCCTCACTATTCCTTAGTAGAACAAGTGCTATTAGGTTTGATACCTATGAAGTAAAAATAAAATTAGTCTTCAAATCATGCCAGAGGGGATCAGCAGTGTACAAAATACAGAGGCATAGCACTTAACAATGGAGATGCATTTTAAGAAATGCATCCTTAGGGGATTTTATTATTGTGGGAACATCCTGTAGTGTACTTACACAAACCTATCCAGTCGCTTTGCCTCTTCCACCTGTTTCCCTTCAGCTCCTCCTTCCTCACTAGAGCAATGAAGCCACCCTACAGTCCACCTTTCAGCACTAACTATACCACCCCCTGGCTTCTCTTACACCAAACACATAGCATTTTATCCCATAATGATCCAAACCCTATGAAGACACTTATGGGTGCTCTGATGCTTCTTGATGTTACCTACATTAGCAACTGATATGGTTAGAATGGAGGTGTTCCCTCACAGGCCCCCTTCTAAGTGATTTCCATCTTGGCCAACAGCTCTACTATCTCCCTAGCTTCTTTCTTAGGCAAAACTCTAGCAGATGCCTTTGATTCTTCTCTTTCCCTAACCTTTGAGAAATACAAATAAAATCTTAAGCCCCCTAGTCAACTGAAAATACCCCTCTCTTGGCCAAGAGGATTCCAGAGAAACCTTAAAAACTGAGTTATTGGCCATGTCAGATGGGAGGTCAAGCATGCCTCAGCATGTTCCCTCCTTGTTGGGAACAGGTCCCCAAATCTGGCCATAAACTGGCCCCAAAACTGGCCATAAACAAAATCTCTGCAGCATGTGACATGCTCGTGATGGTCTTGATGCCCCGCCTGGACGGTTGTCAGTTTACCAGAATGAAGGCAAGGAACACCTGGCCCACCCAGGGTGGAAAACCGCTTAAGGTGTTCTTAAACCACAAACAATAGCATGAGCGATCTGTGCCTTAAGGACATGTTCATGCTGCAGATAACTAGCCAGACCCATGCCTTTACTTCAGCCCATCCCTTTATTTCACATAAGGAATACTTTTAGTTAATCTATAATCTATAGAAACAATGCTTATGACTAGCTTGCTGTCAGTGAATATGTGGGTAAATTCTGTTCGTGGTTCTCAGCTCTGAAGGCTGTGAGGTACTTGATTTCCCACTCCACACTCTGTGGAGTGCCTTTAATTCCTCTAGTGCTGCTGGGTTGGGGTCTCCACAACTGAGCTGGTCTCGGCACTTCCTTATCAACCCTTAGCCAAAATTCTTCCTAAGGAGAAAGCAGAGACCAGGTCTGGAAAACAAGAAATAGATAACTTGTTTCTTTGTCATTTTTAGGCAATCATCTGAGGCTGCTATCAGACTCCCCTTCCTCTTCACTGCTTCCAAGTGACAGCTCACCAGTCACACAATGCATTTCTTTCTAAACAGTGACCACCATCTCTGGATATGTTTTGGCTGACTCTCAAAGGATGCAGTGAGGGTTTTGGTGTCCTTCACTTTACCTTTTGATGTCAGAGGGGTGAAAACTCCACCTCAGATCTCACTAATGCTGCTATTTTTTAAAACACGCAATTCATGAAGAGGTGTTAAGAATTGTTCCCGAACGGGTGTCTCCTCTCATAAATATTTGTAACTCCTCCTATAGCTCATTAAATTTGTGTACTTGGCCACCCCACTCAGCATGCATTTCTGTCTTGCCTTCCGTTCCCTCCAAGTGCTTCCTCTCAGCTATGCCTCCCAGCGAGCAGGATGGCCAGCCTTCAGTCTGTAACCCTTCGTGAGAAATAGAGCTCTTTCCAAATTTTGAACTTCATGATTCTTCAGTTGACAGCTTCTACTCCAGTCCCACAGGTGCTATCACCCTAAACACAGGCATGTTCCTCATATCCACCTAACTCCCAAATGCAAGTCTTCACCAGTCACCTGGCCTCCCTGCCTCCACTCCTTCCCCTGTACCATCTATTTCCTACAGAGTGTCAGAGTCAGCTTTTAAAGTGAACATCAGAGGATGTCATTTTCCTACTAAAGCTCTCCATAGGCTCTCCATCCCATCTCCAGGAAAAGTCAAGTTTCTTGCTCTTTTACAAAGACCTCCATGGTCCAGCTGCTGTGCACCCCTCTTCTCTCCTTTCTGCCACTCTCCCTGCAACCTGCTCTTTCCTGCCTGTCTGGTAGTCTGTGGCCCTGTCCTCAGAACATACCATATTCTGTGTCCCTGGCTCAGCTTGGCCTCCCCTGCCATGGGCAGCACCAACTCTGTTCCTCACTCAGATCTCTGCTGAGACGGTGCCTCCCCTGGGAGGCTTCCATTATCTCCATGATCTGCAGGAAGTACCCAATCCCTTGCTACTGTAATTCTTGACATAACCATAGTGTATTTTCAGGGCAGTATACCAAACACCTTTATGTATTTCCTGGCAAAACTATAAATAAATTAGGCCCTATATCCTCAATTTGTCAGACATACTCTGGCTAAGGGGGTTACACGTGTTGTGGCATGTCACGCCACAAGGAGCAGAAAGAATAGCTCCTCTAATACAGAATTGCCAGGGCACACTGGCAGGCCACCTTAAGCTGGTCTGGCTCTATGGAGCTCCAGCATTCATACTGGGAACCAATGCACCCATGCAGCCATGCTTGTCACTAAATAAATAATAAACTTCTCTGGACTTACGCTAAAACCATATTTTATTGATATGTCCAATATGTTTTATGAAAACAGTCTCAAACTTGGGTCTATCTAATATTACCAGCCACTTAACACTATGTGCTAACTTTTTATGCTTTCAGCCCTGAATATTCTTTGAAGAATATTTTCTATCAAGAGTTCTAAAATCCTTTGGTCCTCATATTGATGCAAATAAATAAACACACGAACAAAATCTCTGTGCTTCATACCAAGGTGGGTCCATACCCTGTACGGTCACCAGTGTCATCAAATAGGCCACTACAGAGGAGAGGGATGCAGGGGGCAGCTCCAAGCCATGAATGAGAGAGCATTACACTCTGTATGCACAGTGTCCCAGAATACCTGTGTGAAACAGGTGTAGGAAAGAAGGATGACAAATTTGTGTGTGTGTGTGTGTGTGTGTGTGTGTGTGTGTGAGAGAGAGAGAGAGAGAGAGAAAGAGAGAGAGAGGTGAAAGTTTCTATTTGTTGTTGCCATTGTCTTTTAACCTATTTTTCATAGGCATCAAGAAAACTCCCCCCTAAAGCCAAATTAAATGTCTCATAATCAAAGAGATTAGTAGGTGGTATGCAAGATAGGCTCTGCATGGAAAGTACTCAAGCTGAAAACACCTACTAATAAAAATGAGAAAAAGGCTTTGAAGGTCACACACCTCCGTCTTTTTAAAAGACTATGAAGCCTCAAAATCAAGCAAACTATACACACACACAAAAGCAATTCAGTACAGCAAATCTGTTAAATATATTATGGTGGAATTTTTAAAATGTATCAGACAATAGAAAACCTTCTTTGGCCTGTTTGTTGTTGTTTTCCCAGAGTGGGACACTTTGGTCATCCCTGTTAAACACTCATAAACTTAAATGCAGAAGCAGTAACTGTAGTATATTCCCTCCAACATCAGTCTGAACCCACTTCAGAGTTCACTAATGATATTTTTATACTGTAAGTTAATAGGGATGAAGGCAAGGATCAAGTGGCTCAGATCTAAGAAGCAACTTAATTTCTACCCCATTCAGAGTATAATGCACTTTCAATCATATCATTTTTGAGTGGCAGAACTTTGCCCTAAAGAAACATCAAATACGTGTTGAGGAAAACCACAGATCACTCTAAAACTGGGTGAAAGCAATGAACAACATGTATTAAAACACACTTCTTTTAAACAAAAGTAAATCTCAGGGACCATCTTTGGCTTCACTAAGTCCACTCAGGAAGAGACACGGCATATTTCTAAGGCAATGTGAGGTTCATTTCCTCATCCAGAGCTTGATAGAGCACTTATGGCCCATCACAGAACGTAAGCACCATTTTGTCATCACAGACTCTCAATTCAGAGCTTTGCTGATTTGTAAAAATGTGTTTTAGGTTGCAATTTGGTAGACATAACATAACCTGTGAGTAACGCTTTAAAACAAATTTCATAATATCTACCATGTCATTTTTAACCAATATCTTCAATATCTTCTGTTTACACAGAACTTAAATGCAGCTTTGTTTTTAAATGTTAAAAACATAGGTTTTTCTTTTGCTCTATGGAATATTCACTTTTAGCTATACAAGGCTCCAACAGGCCAGGCATGGTGGCTAATGCCTGTAATCTCAGCACTTTGGGAGGCCGAGGCAGGTGTATCACAAGGTCAGGAGTTCGAGACCAGCCTGGCCAAGATGGTGAAACCCCGTCTCTACTACAAATACAAAAATTAGCCAGGCATGCTGGTGAGCACCTGTAATCCCAGCTACTCGGAGGCTGAGGCAGAAGAATCACTTGAACCTGGGAGGTGGAGGTGGAGGTGAACCGAGATCACGCCACTGCACTCTAGCCTAGGTGACACAGCAAGACTATCTCAAAAAAAAAAAAAAAAAGTAACTATGAAAACAAACAAACAAAAACCAAAGAATTTCCAAATATTTTCTTATTTCTATTCCACAGACTTATGGTCAAAATTAGTATGTCTAATAAATAAAATAATTATTGTGTAAAATGCCATCTAAATCCCTAACATGGATTTCTGTCTCTTAGAAGCTTGAGTTAAAAATGGATCAATTGTGAGAATGATCTGTTGGTCATTAGGACACAAGTACAAATACAGATCTGGTGAAAAAAATATCTACAGCATTCATTTTGTCCAGTGAATCATTGGAAAATATTTCATTAAAATGCATTCTTAAAATTGATATGGAAATTATTTTAAAAATTTAATTGATGTACAGTTTTCTTCTACTTAATATTTGTGTGCCAAGTATTCTATTAGGTATTTAAAGAAATAAAAAGATAAAAAAGATATATCTCTACTTTCAAAGTAAATTGAGTTGTAGGCAACTATAAGCTATTGTGCTAACAATATATATTTGGAAGTTGTTAGTTTTCAGCCAGATTTGAAGCCTTGGTATATATGATGTAAACTAGAGAGATAGTAAAAAATTTAAAAAATAAAAATAAATTGAAGAGAAAATTATTCAACCCAATTTAAGAGACGAATGATAGAGGAGAATAAATTAATGAAATAGCAGTAAGGAAAGCTAGAAAAGAATTATGCTTCAGGAGCAAAAGACAAAGAATTTTTAGAAGGAATGAATGGGCAGAAATAAGTGCTGCCAGGAGAGTGACCATCGTGAAAGTTAAGGAGAAGTCACACATTTAGGAAGGAAGATGCAGAAGTCACAGAGACAACATGCCACAGGAAAAGAGGTAAGGAGCACAAAAACCTATACCAAGCCTCAGATAATGGTCCATTTTTAGAAAAACACTAATCCACCAATGGACCTGAAGCAAGGGTGAACAGGGTTATGATGAAAGCACATCTCAAAGATTTTTCTAAGAATGGTGAAATTACTGCTTGAAGAGTTCTATAGCCACCAAATAGAGAAAAGTAAGGGATTTAGAAACAACACTAGGGGATTTTTCATGCACACTTTCATGCAATGTTTCATCTAGGGGATTTTTCATCCTTTCAACACAAAGATTTAACTTTTTATTAATTTTAATTAATCATTTAAATTATACATATGACAAAGGATGATCAAACAAATTTAACAGCCATTAAAAGACATTAATCGGTATTAGGATGTGGAGGAAAAAGCTCAGGGCTGAAGCTACAACAACAAAAGTAGTAAAACAAATTACTGTCTCTGAAGGTGGTAAACAAATAAAATTTAAATATTTGTGGAGAATGCAAAAAGGATGTTTCTCTTATGTGGTAGAAATTACACTGCTTCTTGGCATAGCCACTGATAGGTCATAGAAAAAAATGCCATATTTAGGTGAAGAAGCGAAGGAAACTTCAGAAATAGTCTTTCTAGATTAATAAAAGAAAAAAGTTTCTTATTTCAATAAAATTTTCATCTATACAAATGACCCCATAAAACATGCAAGTTTCTATATACCGTAAGGTTGAATAACCCAGCTGCAAAATGTTTGAGAACATTGCATATTCCCAGCCACATCAACTCTCTTGATCAGTGACTGCAGGCAATGTCCATACTTTGTTGCCTTCTCTTCTGTTTTAGCTTTTTTATGAACTTGGTAGAGAAAAAAAGGAAAGTATTTTTGTCAGCCAATTGCAGAAATTTTATACAAAATATTTATAGGCATCTTTTAGATAAAGTTCCTTAATGAGATAAACTCTGAATTCTTACTAAATTCTCAGTCAGAATACTGTTTTGGCCCTACCCTGAAATTGCACACAGAATTTTACAACACACCAAAGCAATTTCACTTTTACAAAGTTAAAAGAAGATTGAAATATTCGAGCATTCTTACAGAGCAATCATGACACTCTGTCTTGCTGACCTGTGCTTCCTTTGTTAGGAAGAAGGCTGTTTATCCATTCTGCAAATACTGGTGGTCCCTAGGGTCTGGGATCTGTTTCTTTCTGTCTCCTTGTGTCCATCTCCATTGGTAGTGCTGGTAGCATTCTTCTATGATCTCAAATATCACCCAAATGGCAGTAATAGCCAAGTCAGTGTGTTGAAATAAATTTCTTGATTATCTATTACATAAGTAGCCCACTGAAAAATTTATTCAAAAATATTCCATCGAGAGTCAAAAACATATTGATATGATTATTATTGGTCTGTTAAAGAAAACAAACTAAAAAAAAAAACTGGGATAAACATTTGATTTGTTAACTCAATAAACAAATCAAAACTTAGATGTGATTATAACCTAAAGGGCTCACAGGGCAAATGTGAAGCAAACTTCTGTCTCAAGGCCTGCATATGGAAGATATATAGTACTTATTTTTGTTGTCTTTCTTTCCTATTCTTGTCTGAGTTTAGTATTAATAAATGTTGAGCTGAGAAAATTTTTTTTTACAATCTTATGGGTTATTTTTAGTATAAACTTTTTAGAAGAATATACATACATAAAGTGCACAAATCAAATGTGTGCATCTCAAATGGTGTTCCATTTTCTAAAAGTGAATACATGTGGACAGCATTTATATTTTTAAAGTCAGAAACTACCTCCTCATTCCCTTTCCACTTCTCACTCATCATCCCTCAACCCAGGCATAACCACCCTCCTGACCTCCAACATCATAAATTAGTTTTTAAAGCTTTGGAACTTTATCCAAATGACTCATACGGGATGGATGTTCACAGAGCCTACTTAGATATTATGGATACTTGCCAGGTATACAAAAAGTGTTGCAGATAAGCCCAACAAACATTTGGGCTGGTGGTGCAGAGGCAAAAGAATTTAACAAGTCAGTTGTAAATAAAGAAAGGTAAATTTATTAGAGAAAGTATAAAAATATGTTGCAAGAAAGCAATCAGTACATCAGCATGAGAGAAGCCAACTGCAATAAAACAAAGTTTTGCTGGAGATTTTATAGGATAGTATTTCTGCTGTGTGCTAGAGAGGGCTTTATGCAGTACTGACAACACCAAGGTTGCAAGTGAGCTAACTTGCAGGTTCCTGGTGGCAAGTTGAGTGCAGGAGGGCTATATGTTCTGAACCATGAAGAAAAGCATACTTATAACTTATCTGCTTTCTCTTTTTGCTTTCCCCTGGTCCTGCTAGCCTGACTCCTTTTTCCCAATAGGACTCCATAAAAAGTGTTCTGGATCAGCTAGTCAGCTGTTGTCAACGTACCTGAGCTGATTATCCTTTTCTTTGTAAAGTTGACCCTACGACGAGCAATCAGAAAAACCATGTAAAGCCTATGGAATACTAAGGGGCTGTGGATTAGAAGCTGCCTCCTGTTTTTCTCACCATTTTCCAAATGGAAATCCTGGTTGACTAGTCTTGGGCCACAGATCCAGACCCCAGAGGTGGTACAGAGGTGGAACCAGCACCATTTGAATGTATGTTCTAAAAGAGGGCAAGGGATTAAAGGCCTGTGATCAGAAGAAAGGGAAATGAATGCAGAGCAAGCAGAAGATGACAAGATGTCACTGCACCCGCACGAGAGATGTCTTTGCTACTGCTGAGCAAAGTGGTAGGGCCTGTCTTCTGAGGACACGAAAAAGTATCTGTACATTTAAATATGTCCTTCTTTCAGTTTCCATCTTTCATTGAAACCAGCTCGCAACCATTACAGAAGTATTGTGACTCAAAGTTCACATAGGAGCACAGACAAAAGCAACCTAGATTTCTCTTTAGCCAAAGAAATGCCAAACACTTATGATAGCTGGTTGCTCAAAGTTCATAAAATGGCTGGCAAGATGGTCGAATAGGAACAGCTCTGGTCTGCAGCTCCCAGTGAGACCAACGAAGAAAGCGGGTGATTTCTGCATTGCCAATTGTGGTACCCTGTTCATCTCATTGGGACTGGTTAGGCAGTGGGTGCAGCCCATGGAGGGCGAGCAGAAGCAGGATGGAGTGTTGTCTCACCCAGGAAGTACAAAGAGTGGGGTGCCAAGTGGCTGTGGCCAGACTGCCTCTCTACATTCCTCTTCACCTTGCAGGGCATATCTGAAAGAAAAGCAGCAGCCCTAGTCATGAACTTATAGATAAAACTCCCATATCACTGGGACAGAGCACCTGAGGGAAGGGAGTGGCTGTCGGCACACTTTCAGCAGTCTTAAACATTCTTGCTTGCCAGCTCTGAAGACAGCAGCCAATTCTGACAAGGAAGGCTCTACCAGCACAGCACTCGAACTCTGCTAAGGGACAGACTGCCTTCTCAAGTGGATCACTGACCCCTGTGCCTCCTGACTGTGAGAGACCTCCCTACAGGGGTTGATAGACACCTCATACAGGAGAGCTCTGACGGGCATCAGGCTGGTGCCCTTCTGGGATGAAGCTTCCAGAGGAAGGAGTAGGCAGCGATTTTTGCTGTTCTGCAGTCTCCGCTGGTGATACCCAAGCAAATAGGGTCTGGAGTGGACCTCCAGCAAGCTGCAGGAGATCTGCAGAAGAGGGTCCTGACTGTTAGAAGAAAAACTAACAAACAGAAAACAATAATATCAACATCAACAAAAAGAACCCCCATACAGAAACCCCATTCCAAGGTTATCAGCCTCAAAGATCAAAGGTAGATAAACCCATGAAGATGAGGAAAAATCAGCACAAAAATCCTGAAAATTCCAAAAATCAGAATTCCTCTTCTCCTCCAAATGCTTGTGACTCCTCTGCAGCAAGGGCACAAAACTGGACAGAGAATGAGTTTGACAAATTGACAGAAGTAGACTCCAGAAGGTGGGTGATAACAAACTCCTCTGAGCACATTCTAACCCAATGCAAGGAAGCCAAGAACCCTGACAAAAGGTTATAGGAACTACTAACTAGGATAACCAGTTTAGAGAAGAACATAAATGAGCTGACGGTGTTGAAAAACACAGCACGAGAACATCGTGAAAACCACAGAACGAGAACATCATGAAACATACACAAGTATCAATAACCGAATCTATCAAGCAGAACAAAGGATATCAGAGATTGAAGATCATCTTACTGAAATAAGACACGAAGACAAGATTAGAGAAACAAGATTGAAAAGGAACAAACAAAGTTTCCAAGAAATATGGGACTGGATGAAACTTACAATTGATTGGGGTCCCTGAAAGTGATGGGGAGAAAGTTGGAAAACACACTTCAGGATCTTATCTAGGAAAAATTCCCCAACCTAGCGACACAGGCCAACATTCAAATTCAAGAAATACAGAGGACACCCCTAAGATATTCCTTGAGAATAACAACCCCAAGACACATAATCTTCAGATTCTTCAAGGTTGAAAGGAAGGAAAAAATGTTAAGGGCAGCCAGAGAGAAAGGTTGGGTTACCTATAAAGGGAAGCCCATCAGACTACCAATGGATACTCTCAGAAACCCTAAAAGCCAGAAGACAGTGGGGGCCAATATTCGACATTCTTAAAGAAAAGAATTTTCAACCCAGAATTTCATATCCAGCCAAACTAAGTTTCATAAGTGAAAGAGAAATGAAATCCTTTCCAGACAAGCAAATGCTGCAGGATTTTGTTACCACCCAGCCTGCCTTACAAGAGCTCCTGAAGGAAGCACTAAATATGAAAAGGAAAACTGGTGCCAGTCGCTGCAAAAATACACCAAAATATAAAGACCAATGACACTATGAAGAAACTGCATCAACCAATGTGCAAAATAACCAGCTAGCATCATGATGACAGGACCAAATTCACACATAACAAGTTTAACCTTAAATGTAAATGGGCTAAATGCCCCAATTAAAAGACACAGACTGGCAAACTAGAGAAAGAGTCAAGACCCATCAGTTTGCTATATTCAGGAGACCCATCTCACGTGCAAAGACACACATAGATTCAAAATAAAGGGATGCAGGAAGATCTGCCAAGCAAATGGAAAGCAAAAAAAAAAAAAAAAAAAAAAGCAGGAGCTGAATCCTAGTCTCTTATAAAACAGACTTTAAACAAACAAAGATCAAAAGAGATGGAGTAGGGCATTACATAATGGTAAAGGGATCAATGCAACAAGAAGAGATAACTATCCTAAATATATATGCACCCAATGCAGGGGCACCCAGATTCATAAAGCAAGTTCTAAGAGACCTACAAAGAGACTTAGACTCCCACACAATAATAGTGGGAGACTTTAACATCCCACTGTCAATATTAGACAGATCAATGAGACAGAAAATTAACAAGGATATTCAGGACTTGAACTCAGCTCAGGACCAAGTGGACCTAATAGACATCTACAGACCTCTCCACCCCAAATCAACAGAATATACATTTTTCTCAGGAACACATAGCATGTATTCTAAAATCAACCACATAATTGGAAGTAAAACACTCCTCTGCAAATGCAAAAGAACAAAAATTATGACAAACAATCTCTAAGACCACAGTGTAATCAAATTAGAACTCAAGATTAAGAAACTCACTCAAAATTGCACAACTACATGGAAACTGAACAACCTGCTCCTGAATGACTACTAGGCAAAAAATGAAATTAAGGCAGAAATAAATAAGTTATTTGAAACCAATGAGAACAAACACACAACATATCTGAATCTCTGGGACACAGCTAAAGCAGTGTTTAGAGGGAAGTTTATAGCACTACATGCCCACATCAGAAAGTGAGAAAGGTCTAAACTTGACACTCTGAAATCACAATTAAAAGAACTAGAGGAGCAAGAGCAATCAAATTCAAAAGCTAGCAGAAGACAAGAAATAACTAAGGTCAGAGTAGAACTGAAAGAGATCTAGACGCAAAAAAATCCTTAAAAAAAATCAATGAATCCAGGAGCCAGCTTCATAAAAAGATTAACAAAATAGACCACTAGCCACACTAATAACGAAAAAAGAGAGAAGAAACCAATAGACACAAGAAAAAATGATAAAGAGGATATCACCACTGATGCCACAGAAATACAAACTACCATCAGAAAATACTATAAACACCTCTATGCAAATAAATTAGAAAATCTAGAAGAAATGGATAAATTCCTGGACAAATACACTCTCCCAAGACTAAACAAGGAAGAAGTCGAATCCCTGAATAGACCAATAGCAACTTCTGAAATTGAGGTAGTAATTAATAGCCTACCAACAAAAAAAAAAAGTCCAGGACGAGATGGATTCAAAGTTGACTTCTACCAGCGGTACCATTCCTTCTGAAACTATTCCAAACAACAGAAAAAGACAGACACATCCCTAACTCGTTTTATGAGACCAGTGTCATCGTGTCATCCTGATTCCAAAACCTAGCAGAGACACAACGAAAAAAGAAAATTTCAGGCCAATATTGCTGATGAACTTTGACATGAAAATCCTCAATAAAATACTAGCAAAATGCATCCAGCAGTACATCAAAAAGCTTATCCACAATGATCAAGTTGGCTTCATCCCTGGGATGCAAGACTGATTCAACATATGCAAATTAATAAATGTAATCCATCACATAAACAGAACCAATGACAAAATCCACATGATTATCTCAATAGATGCAGAAAAGGCCTTTGATAAAATTCAACACCATTTCATGCTAGAAACTCTCAATAAACTAGGTATTGATGGAATTTATCTCAAAATAGTAAGAGGTATTTATGATAAGCACATGGCCAATATCATACTGAACAGGTAAAAGCTGGAAGCATTCCCTTTGAAAACCAGCACAAAACAAGTATGCCCTCTCTCACCACTCCTATTCAACACAGTATTGGAAGATCTGGCCAGACCAATCAGGCAACAGAAAGAAACAAAGGGTATTCAAATAGGAAGAGAGGAAGTCAAATTGTCTCTGTTTGCAGAAGACATGATTGTATATTTAGAAAACTCCACAGTCTCAGCCCAAAAACTCCTTAAGCTGATAAGCAATTTCAGCAAACTCTCAGGATACAAAATCAATGTGCAAAAATCACGAGCATTCCTATACACCAACAATAGACAAGCAGAGATCCAAATCATTTCTGAACTCCCATTCACAATTGCTTCAAAGAGAATAAAATACCTAGGAATACAACTTACAAGGGACATGAAGGACCTCTTGAAAGAGAACCACAAACCACTGCTCAAGGAAATAAGAAAGGACACAAACAAATGGAAAAGCATTCCATGCTCATGGATAGGAAAAATCAATATCATGAAAATGGCCATATGGTCCAAAGTAATTTATCGATACAATGCTATTTCCATCAAGCTATCGTTGACTTTCTTCACAGAACTAGAAAAATAAGCCTACTTTAAATTTCCTACGAAACCAAAAAGGTGCCTGTATAGCCAAGACAATCCTAAGCAAAAAGAACAAAGCTGGAGGCATCATGCTACCTGACTTCAAACTATAATCAGTATGGTACTGGGACCAAAACAGATGTATAGACCAATGGAACAGAACAGAGGCCTAGGAAATAACACCACACATTTACAACCATCTGATCTTTGACAAACATGGCAAAAACAAGCAATGGGTAAATGATTCCCTATTTAATAAATGGTGCTGGAAAAACTGGCTAGCCATATGCAGAAAACAGAAACTGGACCCCTTCCTTACACCTTATAAAAAAAATTAACTCAAGATGGAATGAAGACTTAAATGTAAAAACCTAAAACTACAAAAACCCTAGAAAAAACCCAGGCAATACCATTCAGGAAATAGGCATGTGCAAAGACTTCATGACTAAAACACCAAAAGCAATTGCAACAAAAGCCAAAATTGACAAATGGGATTTAATTAAATTAAAGAGCTTCTGCACAGCAAAAGAAACTATCATCAGAATGAACAGGTAACCTAAGAATGGGAGAAAAATGTTGCAATCTACCAATCTGACAAAGATCTAATATCCAGAATCTACAAAGAACCTAAACAAATTTACAAGAAAAAAATCAAATAAGCCCATCAAAAAGTGGGCAAAGGGTATGAACAGACACTTCTCAAAAGAAGACGTTTATGCATCCAACAAACATATGAAAAAAAGCTCATCACCACTGGTCATTAGAGAAATGCAAATAAAAACCACAATGAGATACCACCTCATGCCAGTTAGCATGGCGATCATTAAAAAGTCTGGAAACAACGGATTCTGGAGAGGCTGTGGAGAAATAGAAAAGCTTTTACACTGTTGGTGGAAGTGTAAATTAGTTCAACCATTGTGGAAGATAGTGTGGCGATTCCTCAAGGATCTAGAACCAGAAATATCATTTAAGTTTTCATAATGTACATAAAAAATAAACACTGTTGTTTGAAATCTGCTTTACCATAGGAAAGATTGGGCTCATGGACACAAGATTGCAGCTCAAACACAAAGTCTGCTTATTCTTTCTAACTCTACATTTATCTTTTAAAAATTAAATTGCATTGCAGGGTAAGTCACTTCAAATACACTTTATTAAGTGCAAAATGTTAAGGAGTGTTAACAATTTCTTAGATGCCTGGTTTATTATCACTGTAGGTGCTACCCAGAGTCACCAAGTGAGGAGACTCACAACTTGGAGTCTAACTGACTCCAAGGGAAATTCCAGCTACTCTACTCCCTGCCTAGACAAAAAGCTGATTCTTTCTCTCTAAGCCTCAGTTTCCTGAGGTTGCATATTACTGAATGAGGTGAAAGTTATTATGCAAGTAATTGCATATAGTAAAAGCATATTTTCATAAATATTTCTGACACACAGTAATTGTTCAATGAACAATAAAACTCTTATTTACATGCCTTATTTTCTTTAATTTCCATATAAAATCCAAAGATAGGTATTGTCTCCTTCATATACCTGAAAAGCTGAGGCTGAGAAATAACACAAGTTTGGCTAATATGGACAACAGACTTAATATCATAAATGATTTAGGCATTAGGTTAATTTAGTTCAAACCCTACTTTCACAGTTATAATTTGAACTGAATAGGAAAGAAATCAGATTCGGATCACTTTAATTTAGAAGGATTCAAGAGAATTCAGAGGCAATTGTGATAAAGGGGGGTGCTGTGCCCACCACTGCCTATAGAAAGAATGTGAAACTACTTTAAGGAACTTCCAACTTAAAAAATATATGTACTTTCTTTTTCATTTGTTAATTAGGAAAAGAAAACCAAAAACAAGTTGGTATTATAAGTAACAATGACAAAAACAATTCTGTGACAGAATTGTTGTCTGATGAATGCCTGTGTTTTCTGATTCTAGAACCCAAATATTTATAGGCTGTGAGAATGCACCTCGCTAGCACTAGTCAAGTCAATGTTTCTGACTTTTTTTTTTTATTATCAGTGAAGAGGGCTTTTTATAAGAGTTTTAGTTTTTTGTTGTTGTTCTAGAAATTGCCTCAGGCAGGGATTGATATCAGGAGCCTTCAAGGAGCTAAATACACATGAATGGGGGACCCCAAGGTGCAGGTGACAAGAGTCACAAGTATGGGAGAAACCAGGAAGTCTGTGCCATATTAACTTTGCTCATTTCATTGTGCTTTGTATTCAGATAAGAATATCATCCAGAGGCCAGGCACGGTGGCTCACTTCTGTAATCCCAGCACTTTGGGAGGCCAAGGTGGGCAGATCACAAGGTCAGGAGATTGAGACCATCCTGGCTAACATGGTGATACTCCATCTCTACTAAAAATACAAAAAAATTAGCTGGGCGTGGTGGTGGGTGCCTGTAGTGCCAGCTACGTGGAAGGCTGAGGCAGGAGAATGGCGTGAACCTGGGAGGCAGAGCTTGCAGTGAACCCAGATTGTGCCACTGCACTCCAGACTGGGCAACAGAGCAAGACTCCATCTAAAAAAAAAAAAAAAAAGACTATTATCCACAAACACAGCATGTTACTTCTTGTGAGTCTTACTGTTCCACGAAATATACAAGTTTAAGAGCCAGAATGGAAATTGCATTTCAACAAATAATTCAGCCAACTTCAATATTCAAGAAAACTGTACAAAAATATGCCACAATATTATTTCTTTTTTTAAAAAAAATTTATTTATTTATTATTATTATTATACTTTAAGTTCTGGGTACATGTGCATAACGTGCAGGTTTGTTACATATGTATACTTGTGCCATGTTGGTGTGCTGCACCCATCAACTCGTCAGCACCCATCAACTCGTCATTTACATCAGGTATAACTCCCAATGCAATGCCTCTCCCCTCCCCCCTCCCTATGATAGGCCCGGGTGTGTGATGTTCCCCTTCCCGAGTCCAAGTGATCTCATTGTTCAGTTCCCACCTATGAGCGAGAACATGCGCTGTTTGGTTTTCTGTTCTTGTGATAGTTTGCTAAGAATGATGGTTTCCAGCTGCATCCATGTCCCTACAAAGGACACAAACTCATCCTTTTTTATGGCTGCATAGTATTCCATGGTGTATATGTGCCACATTTTCTTAATCCAGTCTGTCACTGATGGACATTTGGGTTGATTCCAAGTCTTTGCTATTGTGAATAGTGCCGCAATAAACATACGTGTGCTTGTGTCTTTATAGTAGCATGATTTATAATCCTTTGGGTATATTCCCAGTAATGGGATGGCTGGGTCATATGGTACATCTAGTTCTAGATCCTTGAGGAATCGCCATACTCTTTTCCATAATGGTTGAACTAGTTTACAATCCCAGCAACAGTGTAAAAGTGTTCCTATTTCTCCACATCCTCTCCAGCACCTGTTGTTTCCTGACTTTTTAATGATCGCCATTCTAACTGGTGTGGGATGGTATCTCATTGTGGTTTTGATTTGCATTTCTCTGATGGCCAGTGATGATGAGCATTTTTTCATGTGTCTGTTGGCTGTATGAATGTCTTCTTTTGAGAAATGCATGGGCAAAGACTTCATGTCTAAAACACCAAAAGCAACGGCAGCAAAAGCCAAAATTGACAAATGGGATCTATTTAAACTAAAGAGCTTCTGCACAGCAAAAGAAACTACCATCAGAGTGAACAAACAACCTACAGAATGGGAAAAAATTTTTGCAATCTACTCATCTGACAAAGGGCTAATATCCAGAACCTACAAAGAACTCAAACAAATTTACAAGAAAAAAACAAACAACCCCATCAAAAAGTGGGCAAAGGATATGAACACAATATTATTTCAAACAGAACGGCAAGCCTCGGCTGATGGGACTTCCTCCTTGATGAGGTTGACTGCTCTTCACCAGACAGGGCTCAGGTTTCTGAAATATGATACTTGAGGAAAACTAGACTGAGTCTATGCAATATTGTGTTAGATATTAATTCAAATAAGCTTAAGATGTGATTATTAGGCATTTTCTGGGATGTCATTGCCTAAAAACCTGATAATTGCAACATTAAATAATTCTTTACAAGGTTCGTAAACCAATCTGTAACTTTAGGCATAGTAAAACAGTTAAACATGCTGTACTAAAGATTTCATTCTTAAAAAGGATTTACTTCCTTGGCTGACCATTTGCTTGTGAAGCTAAGGAAATATCTTGACAGCCTCACCTGGTTAGAGAGAAGTTTCCTTGGCAAGAGCTGCCTATAAGGCCAGGCCACACATAGGAGAGACTCGCTGAGTGCCCCATTTGGGTTGGGCTTTGAAGCTGGCTTTATACAGGGTCTCAACAATCACGCAGAGAATTTTGGGTTTTATTTACTTGTCAAATAATAAAGCAATAAAAAACATACTTTTGGTTTTGTTTACCTTTCTGTCTTTCTGGTTTATCTTTCATGCCACCAGTAGGATTTTGAGGGTGTTTTTCTTCCTTTGACTGAACCGTTCCCAGGATCACAGCAGCAACAACAGCATTTAGATGAGAAAGCTATATCTTTGATGGATTTTCTTTATGAGCACATTTGCTGCTATCCCAGAAGCCTCTGACAAATGTTTCCCTATGTCTCTAGGCTTCATGAACCAATCACTACAGAAGAGGGGATGGGATTAAGTTTTCCCCAGGAGTAAGGGGGAAAGTCACAGCACATATGGGAACAATTAATAAAGGATGAAGAAGAATGGATGGTTGGGCAACCAAACATGACCCCAGACCACAGACCTTAACCTGAAAACAAGTCCTCTCCTGACCCCAGGCAGATTCCTACTCTTAATCTCTCCTCCTCCAGAGACATTCTCAGCTGTGAGTATCTTCAGTGTACCATCTTCTCCTGTAACACCTAATAACAGCTAAAACATTCTAATGTAGTCATATTTTAGGTGTTTTGGAGCAGTGGTTTTCAAAGTTTAAAGGAAAGAGTCACATGAAGATTTATTAAAATTTAGGTGCTGGCGTGACACACTCAGAGGTTCCAATTCAGTGTGTGTGTGTGTGTGTGACACAGAGAGACAGAGAAAGACAGACACAGAGAGAGAGAGAGAGAGACAGAGAGAGGGAGAGAGAGATTGCCTGCAGGTGGAGTGGTTGTCATTTTAACAAGCAACCCAGATGATTTGAATGCAGGTAATCAATGGACCTTGCTGAGAAACATCCAATTTAGAACCTATAAAATGTTAAAATTCTGTGGCCAAAAGAATTTGGAGTTTAAATCACAGCAATCTTTCTATTCATGAAGGTTTAAACATAATTCATCACTCCAGGAAAAAAAAGAGCACGTATGTTTTAGATTTTCCACAGGTTGTTAGGTATTTTCCACAACCCTCTAAGGTAATTAGGGTGAGTGGTATTATTCTGAATTTGCTGATTGGGAGATTGATGCAGGTAAAGGGATTTGCCAAAGGTTATATAACTGCCTGTGCATAAACCCTGCTAGGTCTCGTGACTTTTATACAGAGGTCAAGTAACATGGCATTCCCTCTACCACTACTAAAGTCAAAAGCATTGGGAAAAGCATGCAGAAAATATAAACACATTTCCTAATCTAATTTTGGATCAAGATTTCCTCATCTCTCCAATTTCCTATCAGCAGGTAACTTTAGGGGAGGCAGTGAACTAAAAAGAATTTAGTCATATTCTACCTTTAAGTTTTTGCCCTGGGGGCCCATTACAGGGAAACTTAACTCTCACAGATATGCTACTGGGGGAAAAAAGAAAAAAAACTCATAGTCCCCTACAGAAATACATTATCACATATTTTCCATAGCTGAGGGTTTGGCTGGCATCAATCAGGATAGACACAATCTGAGTTTTTAACTTACTATAAATCTAAGTTGGAGAAGAGACAAATGGAAAAACAGGGTTCCTTTTAAGATCCCACAAATGAGGCATAGTTTCAAGAGAGGAAGGATGTGGATGGCTTCTTTGATTTCAGAAACTTCAACTGGAACTTCCTAAGTTGTCTGGTTGGGTTTAACATACCAATCATGAGGTTCTTTACAGAAGATAAAGACTCGTTAATAGTGAAGAATTCTAATTCTACAGTCCATCGTTTCCTTTACCATCGAGAGCAAACCTGCATTCTCCCCCATGAGAAAAACTCCAAATATCAACAAAACAAAGAATTCTTTAATCAAATTAGTAAAAGAGACCCCCAGCAGAAACAGTGCATCTTTTTGAAGGTTAAATATGTTATGAACCAGGCACAGTGGCTCACGCCTGTAATCCCAGGACCTTGGGAGGCCAAAGCGGGTGGATCTCTTGAGGACAGGAGTTTGAGAACAGCCTGGCCAATATGGTGAAACTCCATCTCTACTAAAAATACAAAAATTAGCTGGGTGTAGTGGCGAGCACCTTTAACCCCAACTACTTGGGAGGCTGAGGCAGGAGAATCACTTGTACCTGGGAGGCGGAGGTTACAGTGAGCCGAGATCACACCACTGCATTCCAGCCTGGGCAACAAGAATGAAACTCTATCTCAAAAAAAAAAAAAAAAAGTTATGAATAGATAAAACGTTTTGTGTTTCAAATATCTCTGGCTTCTGGGTGAAAAATGCCATTTGCTATTACACAGTAGTTTAATTGTAGAGCATCAAATAACCATGTTCATTTGCCAAAAACCTACTGTTTAGTGAACTACAAAAAATGGTTTATAAAAATCACCAGAAGCTGGCCGGGCATGGTAGCACATGCATGTAATCCCAGCACTTTGGGAGGCCAAGATTGGTGGCTCACCTGACGTCAGGAGTTTGAGATCAGCCTAACATGGTGAAACCCTGTCTCTATTAAATAAAAACAATTACCCAAGTGTGGTGGTACATGCCTATAATCCCACCTACTTGGGAGGCTGAGGCAGGAGAATCATTAGAACCCGGGAGGCAGAGGTTGCAGTAAGCCGAGATTGCGCCATTGCACTCCAGCCTGGGCAACAAGAGTAAAACTCATTCTCAAGAAAAAAAAGAAAAATCACCAGAAGCATTATCCAAATGGTAATTTTAAAACCATGGTGGCTAACACTTGAAATCCCAGCACTTTGGGAGGCTGAGGCTGGTGGATCACCTGAGGTCAGGAATTTGAGACCAGCCTAGCCAACACGGTGAAACACCAAACACCATCTCTACTAAAAATACAAAATTAGCCAGGCATGGTGTTGCACATCTGTAATCCCAGCTACTCCAGAGGCTGAGGTGGGAGAATTGCTTAGAACCTGGAAGGTGGAGGTTGCAGTGAGCCTAGATCTTGCCACTGCATGCCACTCTAGCCTGGGCAACAGAGGGAGACTCTGTGGGGAAAAAAAAAAAAAAAAAAAAAAAAGGCAGTCTTTTTGATAGCAGAGTTGCGCAGCGGAAGCGTGCTGGGCCTATAAATTAGCAATTTTTTCCTGGAATACCCTTCACTTCTGAGTATTCGCCAACCTAGAAACCTAGACAAATGGGCTTAGTTTGCCAGTCACAAACCAAGTGACCCATCCTGTCAGCTGTCACTATCCTCTAATTTAGAAAATTGTCTGTGGCAATCAGCTGTGGCCCTGTTTATTGTCCAGTACCAAAAAATTCCCCTTCCCCAAATAAAATATTTACCATAGCAGATCAACCCTGAACCAGAAGGAAGAGAGCACAAAACAGATATTCTAAGCCCCAATACCTTACCAAAGGATTGTTGTCTCGTAGCGGACACTTTGTTTTGTGGGGCCCAATCATGCTGCTTTAAAATAGAATTGCTTTCTTTAAACACACACAGTTTCTTTGTTGCAAATGCTCATTTTGCTACACAACAATCTTTTGGGTTTATTCAATCCCCTAATTTCCTCTATTGTCTGAATTTGGAAAAGAACTGAAAAGCACTTTAGACATTTGTCCTCTTTTCTTACAAAAAGCAAAAATGCATTAGAGGGCAAGCATGCCCACTCCTGTAGGACAGGTCCATCCCCCTCAGCACCCTCAGTGGAAGTCCTCTGCACCCTGGGATATTAGCCAATTGAGACACCAGGTGAAAAGGCAAGCAACACTACTCGTGGCTACCTCACAAGAAACAGCTGGACACGGTCTAGACTTGGGTCAACCCGGGGGGTTTTGTTTACTTCTGCAGAGTAAGTGAGGCAGATATAGCAGACAGCTATGTCATGCACAGTCCTGCCCTTAAAATATGTATTCCTGGGTGGGAAACACCAATTAAAGTCTGAACCACTGTTCTTCCCTTTCCACCTGGGTTCTGTGTCCCAGGATGAACATCCTCCTTTAAACGTGGGTGGAAACACCAGTGCAAACATCAATCTACTCTGTGCACATCCCTTGCAAACAGCTGCCCCAACAGATTAGAAGTGGGAAGACTGACTGTGTGCATCACAGCTTTTCACTCTGTGCAGAGGAACACACCCAGCGAGGGAGGGCCAGTGCAGAGGTTCCTAAAGCACAGGGCCCAGCAGCCTGTTTTGGGGGTCTAAGGATAGGAACACTGTGGGCAGCCCCAGGGTGGGGTCTTTGGGATGAACCTGGAGACTTGAGCTTGCACAGCTTCCTTGGTAAATTGAGGTGTTGGGGACCACAAGATTGCCAGGCTCCTTTCTATCCAAACGATACTGTGAGATTTCATGATCCAGTTTGTCACTGTTGATGGCTCAATCTCATGCACTAGAAAAAGGTAATATTAAAGAAAAAAATAAAAAGACATTCAGGTTAGTACAAAGACCTTTAAGCTCAGCCTCTAGTTCAAAGAGATGAACAATGAGAGATGCTGGTTCACAGAGCTGTTACATTTAACTTCCGTAAGTGACTCAGCAGAGGATAACTACTAATCACAGTACAACATCAAAACTGTAACCAATATAATCACTGGATTAAGAACAACTCAAAATAGCTCCAGTTTCCAAAGGGCCATAAACTGTACATATCAGTACCATGTGCAATTAACACATAATTTATTATGAAAATGTAGACATACAAGGCAAGTAAGGGGATTTAGGTTGACTTTTTATAACACTTTAAATTTAAAATCTCATTTCTGTGGACTGGATGACATCTTCCAGGTGCTTTAATTTGGTTTACCTCCTGATAAATCCTGATAGAAACAGGTAGCACCAGCTTCTACTGAACATCAATACAGTTGTAAAACACAGTGAGCCTGCTTGCCTACACATGGAGAAACATTGTTTTCACAAGACACAGAAGGCAAACTCCCAATCAGGCATACTGACCTGTCCTCTCATATTTGGGGCAATGAGAATGGTGGACCAGATGGTTGAGTAGATGCCAAAGAATACCAGACAGGTCAGCATACTCCCCCAGACAGCCAGATGACTGAACTGCAGAGGAAAACAGTCACTCAAACAGGGCTTCTCGACTGGTCCGGCAGATTCAACCGAACTCTACCTGCTACAGAATCCCTGCTTCCAAGCTACCTCTCCTTATGGAAAGATTCTTATGACTCATAGCTTACTGGGGAGGTCAATCTTCCAAATTCCCTTGTCTCAGAATTTTTAACAATGACTTCAAGTAATGAGTGTCCCCAAAGTACTCTGAAGGTGAACATGCTTTTGCTGTCATGGCTGACATTCCTCTAAAATTTTTTGCATAGTGACAGCGGGCCTCTCTCAGTTCATGGCAAGTGTTTGCTCCATCCTAAGGCTTTTTACAACAAGGATTCATTAATCTGGTAAGAGAGTGGCTGAACGGACAATCAATAAGATGTTTTTATTGACCATTTTGGGACTTCAATCATTTTGTTCATTTTGCAAAGACTTTGTTGTTGTTGTTGTTTAATCTGAAATGGATATTGCCTCTTAACAGTGTTTCTTTAAGCATCTACTGAGTTGTTCATTTTTCCTCCTTTGTCCTCTTAATATGATGATCCTTAATTTCTTTCTTTCTTCCACAACTCACAATCTAATCCATGTGCAAGTTCTGTTAGCTTTTAAAAAGATACAATAAATTCAGACTCTGACCACTTCTCACTGCCTTCTCCTTTAACATTCCAGGCTAAAGACATCATTACATTTAACCTGGATTAATTGCCACTGTCTCTTAGGGCAGGGGGCCCCAACCCACAACACAGGCCATGGACTGGTACCAGACCATGGCCTGTTAGGAACCAGGCTACACAACAGGAGGTGTGCAATAGGTGAGCAAGCAAAGCTACATCTGTATTTACAGCCATTCTCTATCACTGGATTCCCACCGGAAGCTCTGCCTCCTGTCAGATCAGCAGCAGCATTAGATTCTCACAGGAGCATGAACCCTATTGAGAACTGTGCATGCAAAGGACCCAGGTTGATTGCTCCTTCTGAAAATGTAATGCATCATGACCTCTCACTGTCTCCCATCACCCCCAGATGGTATTGTCTAGTTGCAGGAAAACAAGCTCAGGACTCCCACTGATTCTGTATTATGGCGAGTTGTATAATTATTTTCTTATATATTATGATGTAATATATAATAGAAATAAAGTGCATAATAAACGTAATGTTCTTGGATCAACCTGAAACCAGATCCTAGTAGACTCATGGAAGTCCCCTTGTCCATAGAATAATTGTCTTCCATGGAATAATTGTCTTCCATGAAACCAGTCCCTGGTGCCAAAAAGTTGGGAACTGCTATCTTAGGAGATTACCTATTCCACATTGACTTATCACCTCATACTCATTTTTTTTTTTTTTTTTTAGCAGAGCATTTAAACGTCAGGCAAGTCATGACACTTCATGAGAGACATGCATAAAGATTTAGTTGGCCGGGCACAGTGGCTCACGCCTGTAATCCCAGCACTTTGGGAGGCCGAGGCGGGCGGATCACAAGGTCAGGAGATCAAGACCACGGTGAAACCCCGTCTCTACTAAAAATACAAAAAATGAGCTGGGCGCGGTGGCGGGCGCCTGTAGTCCCAGCTACTTGGGAGGCTGAGGCAGGAGAATGGCGTGAACCCAGGAGGCGGAGCTTGCAGTGAGCCAGGATCGCGCCACTGCACTCCAGCTTGGGCGACAGAGCGAGACTCCGTCTCAAAAAAAAAAAAAAAAAAAAAAAAAGATTTAGTTATAATCTTTAAATGCTGGAATAATGAAAATGTCTAAAATAGGAAACTGCTGAAATAAATGACAGAACATCTATAAAACTTAATACTCTTTAGTCATAAACAATAATTTTGTTAAATTACATTTTAAGGCATAGAAATTGCGTCTAATATTTTTTGATAACAAAGACTTGTGTTCTTTAATGCATCATCCTATTTAAAAATACACACAAACACAGACATAGAACAATGTCTGGAAGGATCCCCAGCAAAGCATTACTAGTGACTGCCTCTTGATGATAAAATTATGGAAATTAATTTTTTTAAGTCTTTCTTTATTTTCTATATATGTGTGTATGTATATGGTTTTTGTTTTTACAATGAGGCTTTATATTTGAAATGAGATGACTGTTGTTAGCTTAGAGGTGTATTAGGTGCCAAGCAAATAAATCACCAAGAGAATTTGGATTGCAAATTTGCTCCAGTAAAGATCAATCCACAATTTTCATGTACCAAATTTGAAATAAGATAGCCAGATGTTGTTTATTGTTTCCCCTAGGCTTAATACTAAATCATAGCATGAAGATGTCTATACTGAATAGAGAAACAATTCTGGACAAAACTTACTTTAGCCCAAGCTGTAGTCTCAAAACCAGCTTTCTGATAATCAGTAACAAGAACATACTGTGGAAAAACAGAAGAGTTTGAAGAAACCTTATTTTCAGAGGGTTATTTTCACTTTCCATGAGAAATCCCATGTCTCCACTCCAGAGCTATTTTCACCAAGGCAGCTTGAGTTTGAAAATATAGCCATCTCAGTAGCTAATTCGCTAGGGGTTGTTTTTAGGGAACATATAAGCAGATTCACTTCCAGAAGAACTCTCAATCTAGTGACGGACCTTCTCATTAATAGTAGAGAAATACTTTTTCTTAGCTTGGATGATTTGGGAGACATCACCTTTCTGATTGCTGTTCTCCTTTGCAGGTAGATGTGAAATGGTCGTTTGAAGAACGGGGAAATCTGCTAATCACCTGTCAAGAAACTTCATATAACCTTCAAAAACAATAATGTAAGCATTTCATAACCATCCAGGTCTTTAAAGGATCTATCAAATACATTTTGATGATTTAAAATAAAGAATAATAACAAGGAAGGTCATATATAAAAGGTTTAAAAGAGGACAAGACACACATGAGCTGTTTAAGAATGGCTCAGTAAATAGAGACAAACTTACTGTGTGAACAATATTTCCAACAAATAAATAGGTGGTGGCATGACCACTGGTCAACACAATATCTGAAAAAGAAAGAGGCTACTATTAACTTCCTAGATCCTGAGCATGGCCACCTATTTTATTCAGAATATTAAACATGGAACTTTAGGAACATCTATAAACTCACAGGGACATTCCAAAATCGCAATCTCTGTGATTCTAATGCCTAATTCTGTTTATAGTGCTAAAGTTTTTCATCTTATAGTCTCTCTAAATGAAGCAAACAAAGTCACGCTTTCAAAAAAACAACAAACACACACTTGATCTGCATTGGAATTTACATTTTTATGAAGATTAAAATTTCTTTTTATCCAGTTTTTTATGAGAAAGGAATAAGAAATTATTAACCTATTTTTATAAAACGCCAACATTGAACCTTCTTCCAAGTGTTCATTTATGACTCATCTTTAAATTTTTGCTAAATTTGAATTATGGATCAACATGAAGATAACTATATGAATGTAAAATCAATTTATAATGACTGAGTTCTGAAATAATTGGGGGGAATATTTAAAACTTTCACATTTAGCTTTATGACCCACCTACGATTGACCTTTGTTTATGGTGTAAGCTAGGGTTCAAATTATTTTACTTACCCATATTGATATCCAAATGATCTACTACCATTTATTGAAAATATTACTGTGTTTCCTCACTACACTGCAATTTCACCTTTGTCATAAATCGATGATATACATTATTGAGCTCTGTTCTTCTTCAGAACTTTCTTGGTTCTTCTTGGCCTTTTGAGTTTTCAAATAAATTTAAAATTAGCTTGTCAATTTTCAAATTACCTGATAGGATTTTGAATAGGATTGCATTCAACCACAATTTAATAAGTAGAAATGGTTTATTTACAATATAGAATCTTTCTGTTCATAAGGATTTTGTATCTTTTTTATGTATATGATATTTATATCCTTTTTTAAAAAATTTTACTTTAAGTTCTGGGATACATGTGCAGAATGTGCAGGTTTGTTACATAGGTATACATGTGCCATGATGGTTTGCTGCACCTATCAACCCATCATCTGTCTTTTAAGCCCCACATACATTAGGTATTTGTCGTAATCCTCTCCCTCCCTTTCCCCTCCAACCTCTGACAAGCCATGGTGTGTGATGTTCCCCTCCCTGTGTCCATGTGTTCTCATTGTTCAACTCCCATTTATGAGTGATAATATACAGTGTTTGGTTTTCTGTTCCTGTGTTTGTTTGCTGATAATGGTGACTTCCAGTTTCATCCATGTCCCTGTAAAAGACATAAACTCATTCTTTTTTATGGCTGTATAGTATTCCATGGTGTGCATTGATTTGTACATGTACAAATTAGAACTCAGGATTAAGAAACTTGTTCAAAACCACACAATTATATGGAAATTGAACAACCTGCTCCTGAGTGATTACTGGGTAAATAACGAAATTAAGGCAGCAATAACGAAGTTCTTTGAAACCAATGAGAACAAAGAGACAATGTGCCAGAATCTCTGGGACACAGCTAAAGCACGTTAAGAGGGAAATTTACAGTACTAAATGCACACAGCAGAAAGTGAGAAAGATCTAAATTCAACACCCTAACATCACAATTAAAAGAACCAGACAAGCAAGAACAAACATGCAAAAGCTAGCAGAAGACAAGAGATAACTAAGATCAGAGTAGAACTGAAAGAGATAGAGACACAAAAAATCCTTCAAAAAAAATAAATGAATCCAGGAGCTGGGTTTTCTGAAAAGATTCACAAAATAGATGGACCACTAACTAGACTGATAAAGAAGAAAAGAGAGAAGAATCAAATAGACACAATAAAAAAATGAAAAAGGGGTATTATCACTGATCCCACAGAAATATTAACTACCATCAGAGAATACTATAAACACCTCTATGCAACTAAACTAGAAAAAATAGAAGAAGTGGATGAATTCCTGGACACATACACCCTTCCATGATGAAACAAGGAAGAAGCTAAATCCCTGAATAGACTCATAACATGTTCTAAAATACAGCCAGAATCTAATAGTCTACCAACCAAAGAAAAGCCCAGGACCAAATGGATTCATAGCTGAATTCTACTGGAGGCATAAAAAGGAGCTGGTACCATTCCTTTTGAAATTATTCCAAAGAATAGCAAAAGAGGGACTCCTCCCTAACTCATTTTATGAGACCAGCATCATCCTGATACCAAAGCCTGCCAGAGACACAACAAAAAAAGAAAATTTCAGGCCAATATCCCTGATGAACATCGATGTGAAAATCCTCAATAAAAGACTGGCAAAACAAATCCAGCAAAACATCCAAAAGTTTACCCACCACGTGCAATAATTTTTTTAAAAGGCATGCTTTAATAAAGAAACATTCCATTCAGCCAGGAGACATCTTTTTGAGTCTAACATAGATTATGGCCTTAAAATGAATAAGATTCTTCTATTATGTACTCAATAATGTTAACGTACAGCCTATTTTATGTTGGGTACTATTATGGGAACTGGAGAGAGAAGGTCTGTCTTTATGGAACTTGCAGTGTAGTGACAGAGATAGAACATACATTCATAAACACTTCCACACTAAAATGATGGGTATAATATGGGCTATGAAGAAATATATTAGCCAAGTGTGGTGGTGCTCACCTGTCCCAGCTACTTGGGAGGCTGAGGCAGGAGGACTGCTTGAGCCCCAGAGTTTGAGGCTGCAGTGATCCATGATTGTGCTACTGTACTCCAACCTTGGTGACAGAGTGAGACCCTGTCTAAATAAAAAAGCATAATAACAAAAAGAAACATAAGATAGGGTAATCACATTCAGGGTGACAGGGACTGCTACTTTATATAGGGAGCTCTGAAACAATGTTTTTGAGGAGGTGACACTTGAGCAGGTCAGAATGGTATGACAGAGTGAGTTAAGTGAATGTCTAGAAGGCATAGAGAAGAGACACTCTGCAGAGTTTGAATACAGACACAACTTGATGGGCTCAAAGATCACTGCAATGACCAGTCAGACTGCAGGCACTGGGAGGAGGAAAGGAGAATGTACACAGTCTGAGGAGCAGATAAACACAGACTATGGTAAAGAGCTTGGATTTCTTTGTTAATTGTGATAGGTAACCACTGGAGGATTCAGAGCTGGTAATGAAATGGTATAAGGTACGTTCTTACAGGAATAGTCCAGCTTTTATGGGAGAATAAATCATAAATTACCATAAATAGAATAATAATAAATGCAAAGTCAGCTTAGAAATGCTTGTATCTGTCCAGAGGTTGATATTGGTGGTGTTAAAACTGTGAGGTCGGAGGCAGTTCCAAGATGGCTGAATAGGAACAGCTCCAGGCTATAACACCCAGCGTGAGTGACACAGAAGACAGGTAATTTCTACATTTCCAACTGAGGTACTGGGTTCATCTCACTGGGGTAGGTCGGACAGTGGTTGCAGGACAGTGGGTGAAGCCCACTGAGCGAGAGTTGAAGCAGGGTGAGGCATTGCCTCACTCGGGAAGCGCAAGGGGTAGGGGAATTCCCTTTCCCAGCCAAGGGAAACCGTGACACACAGCACCTGGAAAATCAGGTCACTCCACCCTAATACTGCACTTTTCCAAGGGTCTTAACAAATGACACACCAGGAGATTGTATCCCATGCCTGGCTCAGAGGGTCCCACGCACACAGGGCTTCCCTCATTGCTAGCACAGCAGTCTGAGATCTAACTGCAAGTGGCAGCAAGTCTGGGAGAGGGGCACCCACCATTGCTGAGGCTTGAGTAGGTAAACAAAGTAGCCAGGAAGTACGAACTGGGTGTAGCCCACCACAACTCAAGGAGGTCTGCCTGCCTCTATAGACTTCACCTCTGGGGACAGGGTGTAGCCAAACAAAAGGCAGCAGAAACCTCTGCAGATGTAAATGTCCCTGTCTGACAGCTTTGAATAGAGTAGTGGTTTTCCCAGCATGGAGTTTGAGATCTGAGAACAGACAGACTGTCTGCTCAAGTAGGTCCCTGACCCCTGACTAGCCTACCTGGGAGACATCCCCCACTAGGGGCAGACTGACACCTCACACCTCACATGGCCGGGTACACCTCTGACATGAAGCTTCCAGATGAACAATCAAACAGCAACATTTGCTTGTCAGCAATATTCACTCTTCTGCAGCCTCCACTGCTGATACTCAGGCAAACAGGGTCTGGAGTGAACCTCCAGCAAACTCCAACAGACCTGCAGCTGAGGGTCCTGACTGTTAGAAGGAAAAATAAAAAACAGAAAAGACATCCACACCAAAACCCCATCTGTATGTCACCATCATCAAAGACGAAAGGTAGATAAAACAACAAATATGGGGAAAAAACAGACCAAAAAAGCTGAAAACTCTAAAAATCAGAGTGCCTCTCCCGCTCCAAAGGAACAGAGCTCCTCGCCAGCAACAGCACAAAGCTGGATGGAGAATGACTTTGACGAGTTGAGAGAAGAAGGCTTCAGACAATCAAACTTCTCCAAGCTAAAGGAGGAAGTTCGAACCCATTGCAAAGAAGCTAAAAACCTTCAAAAAGATTAGAGAAATAGCTAACTAGAACAACCAATGTAGAGAAGTTCTTAAATGACCTGATAGAGCTGAAAATCATGGCATGAGAACTACACGACAGATGCACAAGCTTCAGTAACCGATTCGATCAACTGGAAGAAAGGGTATCAGTGAATTGAGGATCAAATGAATGAAATGAAGCAGGAAGAGAAGTTTAGAGAAAAAAGAGTAAAATGAAATGAACAAAGCCTCTGAGAAATACGGGACTATGTGAAAAGACCAAACCTGCGTCTGATTGGTGTACCTGAAAGTGACAGGGAGAATGGAACCAAGTTGGAAACACTCTGCAGGATATTATCTAGGAGAATTTCCCCAAACTAGCAAGGCAGGTCAACATTCATATTCAGGAAATATAGACAATGCCACAAAGATACTCCTCGAGAAGAGCAACTTCAAGACACATAATTGTCAGATTCACCAAAGTTGAAATGAAGGAAAAAATGTTAAGGGCAGCCAGAGAGAAAGGTCTGGTTACCCACAAAGGGGAGCCCATCAGACTCACAGTGGATCTCTCAGAAAAAGCTCTACAAGCCAGAAGAGAGTGGGGGCCAATATTCAACATTCTTAAAGAAAAGAATTTTAAACCCAGAATTTCACATCCAGTCAAAATAAGTTTCATAAGTTATGGAGAAATAAAATTTTTTACAGACAAGCAAATGCTGAGAGATTTTGTCACCACCAGGCCTGCCCTACAAGAGCTCCTGAAGGAAGCACTAAACTTGGAAAGGAACAACTGGTACCAACCACTGTAAAAACATGCCAAAATGTAAAGGACTTTGATGCTAGGAAGAAACTGCATCAACTAGTGAGCAAAATAACCAGTTGATATCATAATGACAGGATCAAATTCACACATAGCAATATTAACCATGAATATAAATGGGCTAAATGCTCCAATTAAAAGACACAGACTGGCAAATTGGATAAAGAGTCACGGCCCATCAGTGTGCTGTACTCAGGAGACCCATCTCAGGTGCAAAGACACACATAGGCTCAAAATAAAGGGATGGAGGAAGATCTACCAAGCAAATGGAAAACAAAAAGAGGCAGGGGTTGCAATCTTAGTCTCTGATAAAACAGACTTTAAACCAACAAAGAACAAAAGAAACAAAGAAGGCCATTACATAACAGTAAAGAGATCGATTCAACAAGAAGAACTAACTATCCTAAATATAAAGTCTCTTACAAAGATACTTAGACTCCCACACAATAATAATGGGAGACATTAACACCCCACTGTCAACATTAGACAGATCAATGAGATAGAAAGTTAACAAGGATATCCAGGAATTGAACTCAACTCTGCACCAAGCGGACCTAATAGACATCTACAGAACTCTCTACCCAAAATCAACAAAATATACATTCTTCTCAGCACCACATCACACTTATTCCAAAATTGGGCACATTGCTTGAAGTAAAGCACTCCTCAGCAAATGTAAAAGAACAGAAATTATAAAGAAAAAAAAAAAAACTGTCTCTCAGACCACAGTGCAATCAAACTAGAACTCAGGATTAAAAAACTCACTCAAAACTGCTCAACTACATGGAAATTGAACAACCTGATCTTGATTGACTATTGGATACATAAAGAAATGAAGGCAGAAATAAAGATGTTCTTTGAAACCAATGAGAACAAACATACAACATATAAGAATCTCTGGGACACATTTGAAGCAGTGTGTAGAACGAAATTTATAGCACTAACTGTCCACAAGAGAAAGCAGAAAAAGGTCTAAAATTGACACCCTAACATCACAATTAAAAGAACTAGAGAAGAAAGAGCAAACACATTCAAAAGCTAGCAGAAGGCAAGAAATAACTAACATCAGAGCAGAACTGAAGGAGTTTGAGACACAAAAAAATCCTTCAAAAATCAATGAATCCAGGAGCAAGTTTTTTTTTAAAAGATCAACAAAACTGATAGACTGCTAGCAAGGCTAATAAAGAAGAAAAGAGAGAAGAATCAAATAGATGCAATAAAAAATGATAAAGGAGATATTATCACTGACCCCACAGAAATACAAACTACCATAGAGAATACTGTAAACACCTCTATGCAAATAAACTAGAAAACCTAGAAGAAATGTATAAATTCTTGAACACATACACTCTCCCAAGAATAAACCAGGAAAAAATTGAATCCCTGAATAGACCAATAACAGGCTCTGAAATTGAGGCAATAATTAATAGCCTACCAACCAAAACAAGTCCAGGATCAGATGGATTCACAGCCAAATTCTACCAGAGGTACAAGGAGGAGCTGGTACCATTCCTTCTGAAACAATTCCAATCAATAGAAAAAGAGGGAATCCTCCTTAACTCATTTTATGAGGCCAACATCATCCTGATACCAAAGCCTGGCAGAGACACAACCAAAAAGATAATTTTAGACCAATATCCTTGTAGAACATCGATGCAAATATCCTCAATAAAATACAGGCAAACTGAATCCAGCGGCACCTCAAAAAGCTTAATCACCGTGATCAAGTGGGCTTCATCCCTGGAATGCAAGGCTGGTTCAATATACACAAATCAATAAACGTAATCCAGCATATAAATAGAATCAAAGACAAAAACCACATGATTATCTCAATAGATGCAGAAAAGGCCTTTGACAAAATTCTACAGTGCTTCATAATAAAAACTCTCAGTAAATTATGTATTGATGGGACATATCTCAAAATAATACAAGCTATTTATGACAAACCCACAGCCAATATCATACTGAATGGGCAAAACTCGGAAGCATTCTCTTTGAAAACTGGCACAAGACAGGGATGCCCTCTCTCACCACTCCTATTCAACACAGTGTTGGAAGTTCTGGCCAGGGCAATCAGGCAGGAGAAAGAAAAAAAGGGTATTCAATTAGGAAAAGAGGAAGTCAAATTGTACCTGTTTGCAGAAGACATGACTTTATATTTAGAAAACCCCATCATCTCAGCCCAGAATCTCCTTGAGTTGATAAGCAACTTCAGCAAAGTCTCACGAAACAAAATCAATGTGCAAAAATCACAAGCATTCTGATACACCAATAACAGACAAACAGAGAGCCAAATCATGAGTGAACTCCTATTCACAATTGCTTCAAAGAGAATAAAATACCTAGGAATCCAACTTAGAAGGGATGTAAAGGACCTCTTCAAGGAGAACTACAAATCACTGCTCAATGAAATAAAAGAGGACATAAACAAATGGAAGAACATTCCATGCTCATGGATAGAAATAATCAATATTGTGAAAATGGCCATACTGCCCAAGGTAATTTATAGATTCAATGCCATCCCCATTAAGCTACCAATGACTTTCTTCACAGAATTGGAAGAAACTACTTTAAAGTTCATATGGAACCAAAAAAGACCCCGCATTGCCAAGACAATCCTAAGCCAAAAGAACAAAGCTGGAGGCATCACGCTACCTGACCTCAAACTATACTACAGACTACAGTAAACAAAACAGCATGGTACTGGTACCAAAACAGAGATACAGACCAATGGAACAGAATAGAGCCTTCAGAAATAACACGACACATCTACAACTATCTAGTCTTTGACAAACCTGACAAAAAGAAGAAATGGGGAAAGGATTCCCTATTTAATAAATGGTGCTGGGAAAATTGGCTAGCCATAAGTAGAAAGCTGAAACTGGATCCCTTCCTTACTCCTTATACAAAAATTAATTCAAGATGGATTAGAGACTTAAATGTTAGACCTAAAACCATAAAAACCGTAGAAGAAAACCTAGGCAATACCATCTAGGACATAGGCGTGGGCGAGGACTTCATGTCTAAAACACCAAAAGCAATGGCAACAAAAGCCAATATTGACAAATGTGATCTAATGATATTCCCCAGGGAACATCACACACTGGGGCCTGTTGTAGGGTAGGGGGAACAGGGAGGGATAGCATTAGGAGATGTACCTAATGTAAATGACGAGTTAATGGGTGCAGCACACCAACATGGCACATGTATACATATGTAACAAACCTGCACGTTGTGCACATGTACCCTAGAACTTAAAGTATAATAACAAACAAACAAATAAATAAATAAATAAATAAACTGTGAGGTCCAATATGATGGCCACCAGCTGCATTTAGTTGTTTACATTTACATTAATTAAAATGCCATAAAAAATTATTCCTCCCAGGGTGTTGGGAGGAAAGGGGGAATGAGGAGTCATTGCTTAATGAGTACAGAGTTTCAGTTTGGGGTGATAAAACTTTTTGGAAATACGTAGTTGTGATGATTGTACAACATTCTGAATGTAATTAATGCTTCTGAATTTTTATGTTTAAAATGGTTAAAATGGCAAAGTTTATTACATATGCTTTTACCACAATAAAACATTATGACATTAATCATAGAACCAAAACTTTAAAACCGTTTTTAATTACATACATTTAAGGAGTACAAATGCAATTTTGTTACACGGGTATATTGGTAAGAGTGAAGTCTGGGCTTTCACTGTGTTTATCACTGGAAAAATGTACACTGTATCCAGTGTGCACAATTTCTCATCACCCTTCCCCTTCCTACCCTCTTGCCCTTCTGAGTTTCCAGTGTCTTATCATTTTACATTCTATGTTCATGTGTACACATTATGTATTTCCCATTTTTAAGTGAGAACATGCAGTATTTGATTTTATGTTTCTGAGTTGCAAAACTATAAAACTCTTAGGATAAAAAATAGCAATAAATCTTTATGGCCTTGGATTTGGCAAGAGTTTCTTAGATATGGCACCAAAAGCACAGTGATAAAAGAAAATGAACTGGGCTTCATCAAAATTGGAAACATTTGTCTTTCAAAGGACATAACAAAGAAAATAAAAGGAAAACCAGAAAAGTGGAGAAAATGTTTGCAAATTATATATTTGATTGGAAATCTGTATCTAAAATTCACAAAGAACTTTTACAACTCAGCAGTAAGAAGAAAAAAAACTATAAAGTAGGCAAGACATTTAAATAGACATTTTTGTAAAGAAGATATAAAAGTGTCCGACAGGTGCATGAAGAAAAGCCTAATGTCACTAGCCATCAAGAAAGTACAAAATCAAAACCACAAGGAGGCATCACTTAACACCCAATATAATACCTATAATAAAAAAGGACAAATAATAACAAGTGTTGGTGAGTATGTAGAGAAATTACATCTTTCATATATTTCCAGTTGGAAAGTAAAACAGTACACACTGTGGAAAACCGTGAGGTGGTTACTGAAAGGGTTATGCATAGGTAGCTTTTGACCTAGCAATTCCAATCCTAGGTACATACCCAAGAGAAATGAAACTTACGAATGAAACATACAAAACCTTGTACCTAAATGTTATACCAGCATTATCATAATTATTCATAATAGCCTAAACTAATACATAGCATTTTTCATTATTCACAGTAGCCTGTTCATAACCCAAATGTCCATCATCTGTGAATTGGCAAGCAAAATGTGTTGTATCAATATAATACAAACTTATTAGGCAATAAACATTAATGAAGTGCTGATACAGGCTACAACATGAATGCACCTTGAAAACTCTAAAATAAATGAAGAAGCCAGATACCAAAGGTCACATATTGTATGATTCTATTTCTATTAAATGTCCAGAAATGTTCACATCTATAGAGACAAAAAGCAGAGCAATAATTTCCAGAGCTACTTGGGGGGAAATAGAGAGTGACTGCTAATGAATATAGGGTTTCTTTTAGGGGTGATAAAAATGTTCTATAATGGATTGTGGTAATGGTTGTAAAATTCTGTGAATATGTTAAAAAAAACCATAGAATTGTACACTTTAAATAGATAAATTGTATGTTATATGTTGTATCTCAATAAAGCTATTGTTAAAGTTTTGATTCTTCAGTCACTTTAAATATGCAATAGCCACATGTGGCTAGTGGCTAGCTATTGTATTGGACGACACAGATACAGTAAATTTTTATCTTCACAGAAAGTTCTTTCAGAAAATGCAGGGCCAGAGTGTCTATGATGGAGATGATAAGAAGTGATAGAAGTTGAAATTATTTTGAAGGTGGAAACATGTGCCTTAGCTCTCCACTTGCATTTGCCCTAAGGGAGCCTACAGAAAACTTTGGTTGCATGAAAAATTTAGAAGTTGTGAGAGACTAAGCTGAAAATCAAAATTTGCAGTTATGGTTTAACAAGTTTTTGAGTTTCCTTCTAATACCAATATTTCTAATGCTGGTTGACTCTTGGACTAAAAGAAATTAAACATATAAAGCATTTGTGTAAAAGGACAATGTGTTTCATATTTAATGGATGTACACATAATAAACAAAGTTATTAGATATTATAAGACATTCCATGTTGAAAAAATATCTTAGATAAGCACTTATATATGACAGGCACATTTTTAAGCACCTTACATATATTAGTACCTTTAATACTTTAACAAGTATTTGAAACAATGTAATTAAGTGCATATTCCAGATGAAGTACAGAAAAGAGAAGTCAAATATGTTCAAGGTCACCTAGTTAGTGAAAAAAAAAACTATAAATTTTATAAACAAGTTTATATTCATGAACTGGGTTAGAAAAATGGACTCCAAAGACTAAAAAAGACAACTTCAGAGAAAAGAAATTATTAGACTAAGAAGTGCTTGCAGCTGGGTGCGGTGGCTCATGCCTGTAATACCAGCACTTTGGTAGGCCGAGGCGGGCGGATCACAAAGTCAAGAGATTGAGACCATCCTGGCTAACGTGGTGAAACCCGTCTCTACTAAAAATATAAAAAATTTGCCGGGTGTGGTGGTGGGCGCCTGTAGTCCCAGCTACTCGGGAGGCTGAACCCAGGAACCCAGGAGTGGAGCTGGCAGTGAGCTGAGATCGTGCCACTGCACTCTAACCTGGGCAACAGAGCAAGACTCCGTCTAAAAAAAAAAAAAAAAAAAAAAAAAAGGAGTGCTTGCTCATTTGAAAAACTGATACCTAATAGAAAATTTGTAGGAGAGAATTGTGATGGGCAGAAAAATAGATTCAGATGCCAAAATGTCTGCACTACATAAGAAAGTACATAAAGTGGACAATTTAATGAAGTAGCAGGAGCCCCTTGAGAATTGATCTTTTATTAAAGTAGATTGTGGCCATTTCATTAGTTCATAGTTTTTTCGTCTTGGCACTGTGGATATTTCTGTTCAGATAATTATTTGTTTGGGGGCTCTTTTGTGCATTGCAGACTGTTTGGCAGCACCCCTAGCCTTTACCCACTAGATTCCAGTGACACCCATCCTAATTGTGACAACCCAAAATATCTCCAGACATTGCCAGATGTCCCCCAGGGGGCAAAAATCAAGTGGTTGAGAACCACTTTCTCAGGAAAAAGAAAAAGTAGGGGTTGGAAAAAATACAGAAAACACACTCTGAAATGTTTAACATAGGGAGGTCTCTTCCACCCAGTCAGGCTAAGGAGACAACAGGGTGGGAAGTAATCCTCTACACAATCAGAAGAGAGAAGAAGCGTGAGAAAGCCAGGCATGGTGTGTACGCCTGTAGTCTCGGGTATTCAGGAGGCTCAGAAAGGAGGATCACTTGAGCCTAAGAGTTTAAGGACACAGTGAGCTATGGTTGTGCCACTGCACTCCAGCCTGGGTAAGAGAGTCAGCCCCATTCTCTAAAAAATTGTTTTTAAAAGAAAAGATTATAAACAGTGTGAAGCATTCGCACAAAGTGATGCAATTCACAAATCTGGATGACCTTTACAAGGGACAACTCTTTGATCACTTTAGGACTGAAGTGAATGTTAGCCTATGAAGAGAACACCCACATGGGGAAAGGCCCTTAAGACTATGGAACAGGATGCTTCTAATTTGACAGAACAGCAGAAACAGATCAATCTAAAGAATGTTTTCTAATTGTAGCTTCTAGAGTTTGACAATGTATTAATTCCTAACCTGTCATGATACTGGCATTCGATAAAATGTTTACATGTAAGGTAATTTGAGCATTACAATTTAATGAAAAAAGATAAAACTAATATTATGGTTCATCGTTTTGGAGGAGTAATTCAACATTGCATTTTAGTTTTCAGTTTAAGAAAGAATATCTCTGCCCCAGTCAAAGCCAATGCCATCTGGAAATAGTTTATTCCCTTGGAGGAGAAACTCCCAAACCAAAGTGAGATTTTGGGACTCACCAGGAACCTCTAAAGATAGCATTCTTCAAAGGAGTCACAGTCATTAGGGGCTAGATAGTTCTATTTAAACTGTTTTATAGGCAAGCATCTCTGCATGTCATTTCTTTTTAAAACCTGTCAATAAGCTACTCCTGGAGGAAAGAGGTCCTAAGAAAGCATTTGTGGATGAAGGCATTTATAAGCTGTAGCTTGCTGATACTTCAGACTGGAAAAGCCCCATTCAATTGTACAGTTTATTCTTAAAGCAAGTTGCTGACAAAATATTCCTTCCACACTTTGCTTAATCTTAACAGCTCTGTTACAATTATACCACTCCTGAGACTCCTTCCTTGTCATTTTGTTGTCTTCATTTTGGTCATATATCTAAAATGTCAAATAAATTTCAAAAAGTAGAAAAACCCAAACCTGAAGTAGTTGAATTCCCCAAGCCAGCCTTCAGAACAGTATTTATCCACCATCTGTGCAAACCATGGTGACAGCATTATCTCAGAAAAAAGTAATATGGGAAGTAGACATGGGTATTTGGAGTGACCAGGCAGTTAAGAGGAGAAAGGACCATTTCAGGCAAAAAGGTAATCAGCTTGCGTTTGGCATGGAGGTGAACTTGAGGTGGAAAGGTGACCCGATAAGATGGGGTGAGACTACTGTGGTGACGTCAGCAGGGGTCAAATACGTGATGCTCTAAAAAGGTCTCTATTAGAGAAATCCATGCAAAGTGCATATGGAGAGGTCTGACCTCACTAAACCTGTGTTCTCCTATCTTAACCAGCAAGGAGCCAAGCTCTTCTTAGCAGATACCCATCATTAGCACACAAAGCCTTAAAGAGCAAGGGAAAAGGTAAGAAGGATAAGCCTGACCATGGCATCAGAGCAGCTGGCAATTACTAGAACTAGACTGAGGTCAGTTAGCCGTTTGCAAACCCAGGATCAGATCCATTCTTGAGTGAGGGCTGAGCTGAGAGAAAAGGGCATTACCTGTCCCAAAATCCAGAGGATGATTTTCACAAGGAAAAAAAAAGTAGAATAAATTTCTCATCTGGTTGGTCTGATAAAATACTGAATAATATTTAGAATAATCTGTGATTGCATGTGACGTAAAACCTAATATTATGACAGTGCTTATTATACACATGAAAAGTGTAATAAATCGAGAGAGATAGAAACCCTGTCCCAGACAGGCAGCACACCTTCTTAGAGGCGTTTCAATATTATGGTTCCAGGGTCTACCCGCAGTGAGTCTATTCTTCCAGACTCCTGTGATTCGCAAAACCTGGTTGGGTCCAGGAATTGATATCATGTAGGATTAGCCAATTGAGGTCTGGAAACAGTCACTAAGCCAGACTTCTGTGAACAACTGGGAGAAACCACACAGGTCCTCCTTTAGTAGTAACAGTCCCAAAATGTTGCCTGCAAAAATCTCTTTGAAAATATTTGTGGAAAAATCCACAATTTATAAGAAAAGTATATCTTATTTTCTAACCAGACAAAATGATCAAGGAACTAATTTCACAATATTCTAAAGAGCTAGGTTGATGCCATTTATAGAGGCGGCATCATCTTTGTTTTTATTTTCCATTAAATCTCATTGAAAACATTAAATCATCATCCAGCTAAACCACAAAATACATTTGGAATGACTCTGACAAAGGCATAATTTCAAGATGAAGTAATAGCATAGTTTTCAGAAGAGACAGCGTTAAACAATCATGAAAACAGATGGAATGAATTTTCATGTATGTTTTTGATGCAACAAGAATCAGTGGAGCAACTGAAGTGAACCTCTCAGGCATGTCCTTCACACACGGCCCAGGAGGGAGAATTAAGTTAGAAGTGGCATCATTGCCTTGACACCAATGCATCTGTCAAGACATTTTGGTCGGAGAGCAGATGCCAAGTTTATCCTGCTTTTCCGCTCTCCACCGTTGCTTCAAGAACTTCCAGCAGCACTGTTTCAGAGCAGCCTGCATTCCAGAACATTAACTGAGCCAGCTCCCTCCCCCACCTCACTCTCTATGAGTCTCTCAAGACTCCAGGGACTCAGAGGAGGTACACCTCAACTAGTGACGTCTAGACTACGTCAAGAGTGAAGATGTATTCTAAGTTTCTAATTTACAAACATTTAGAACTTAACTTGCTCATACCTATAGTGCCTGTACTAGAATTAAAACTAGTCTTTCTGCTTCCAACACCATGAATTCATGAGTAGAAAATTTATTTTTTCCTCCCATAAAGAGTAGTATAAGTACTAGTATAGTCGTTATAAGTAGCACAACTACTAGAGGGTGCTTTATAAAAGACAGGCCTTATACAACTGTACATTCATAGGTAGTGCAGCTGAATGAAATACCAGGTTAGTTTTCCTTGGAGTACATTCCATCTGACCTTGACCTTTGACTTTGGTAACACTTCTTGTTCAAGATTTGCCTTCTCTATGTGTAAGTTCCATGAGGTTGGAAATTTCTCTGTTATGCACACTACTGTGTTCAAGAACCCAGAAAGACCCTGGCATAAAGAACACACTCTTTTCTTTGTAAAACATGAGTGAATAATTGAATTTTAAAAATTGCAGTCTCAGAGAACACTGGCAATCTTGCCCAAATTTAACTTAATGGGAAACCAGGCAAGTCATTAGGATTTGCATAATATGAAACACCCAAGTTACAGTAATAAGGTATAGGTCAGAATTAGTTTAAGCTAATATGAACCAACAATGCCAGGAGCAGAGAGAGGTACCGCTAAGTTATATTTTATACCTGTGCACTGTTATTTTACTACATAAAACATACCTGATCTTATAGGAGCACATCCATTTTAAAAGTGTGAAATAGCCTTCTCCAAAAATGTTGAAAGGCCCAGTTGTTTAATTCATGCCCATATATACGCAACCATATGGTATTCTTAAACGATGAGGAATCTGTTTCCATGGTATGAACTCTGGGGAATCAAGAACAAATGTTTTCAGGAGCCATTTTTTTATGGTACGTATATTCTCTTTTCCATCACCTCCCTCTAAAATTTCAACAAGAACAATTTAAAATCAAAACTGATTTTTCATTCTCCTGCCAATAACCACATTACACTTCAAGGAGGGTTGCTCAACTATGCTGACTGGATGCATGATGAGAAAACTTGAGTGTGGCCTGACACTGGGGCTCTTAATGGACTTGGGTTCCTGTAAAGGTGACATGCTGGTTTTAACCTCAAATCAGTTTTTAGATCAAAGGCTAGGAGCAACCATGGGAGTATGCATATGGCTGTGATACAACGTACCCATACATTTTCAAAAATATTTCTTCCAAATAATCATGTTGCTTTGCCCATCATGAACATTACTGATTTATACTTGAGACTCTCTGCATGGATGGTGGAGAAAATTTTCTGGTAAAATTTCCTGTCTTTGTGACGTGATCCACACAGTATCAAAGGAAGAAATGAAGCCACTCTCATGACTTTAGTTCTTGGTCAAACAAAACTCATGTGGGGCTCAGGGTGTGGACAGGCATCTAAAGGACAGCTTCAGGCAGCCCTTGGGGAAAGGGAAGAAGCCTGAAGGTGTCCCTCTGTTAGACAAGGGTCCCTTGGCTTTGGCAGAACCCCAGTTTGTCTCAAATTGGTGCCATGTTTCTATGCCTTCTTGGGAGTGAGGAGAATGAATTCTTTTAAATGACAATTATGCTCTACCCACAGACCACAGGACTCATCACATTGGTAAATAAGCAATATGTACACAATTTTTGACCATCACCTCTGACCTTAGGTAAGCTCCGAGGGCAAGAGAGGCAAGGTCTGGTGTGTTAACATCTATATCCACTGTGCTGTCAGAGTCTCTTACGTCATAGATATGCCACAATCTTGATGAACAAAGAAGCTCCCCTCAAAACATGCTCCCTCCTCTGCAAACACATTCCCATTCTTGGGTTTAATTCTCCCTAAACTCTCCTCTGGAATCTCTGCCAGTAGTTTTCCTTCTACCACTCATGTTAAAAGACACATTTGATTCATTTCCCTAAAATGGTCTGATCATAAACATTTTTTTAATCTAAATTCTATTTTGACCCTTCAATGCCCAAGCAATTAAGTCCCAATTTCTTAACCTCACACTTAAAACCTGTACAATTTAGTTTTCAGCTGCCTTCTTAAATGTCCCCATCTTCCACCCTTTAAGTCTTGATCTCAGTTTTCCACACCTGCCCTGAATTTCCCCACTTAAGTTTCATTATTAGTTTTGTCACTGCAATGACAGAACTATTAAAGCCCAGATTAAATTTATTTAAAAATTTACAAGTTGTTCTGGGAATTATATAGTTTGATCCTCAGTAGTGATGAAACAACAAAAAATTATGAAAAATGTTATTATAATACAATGGAATATCTTCTATTTTAAATATTTATTTTGGGCCATCCTTGACCTCTCTCCAAAAAAAAAAAAAAAAAAAAAAAAAAAAAACAAAGTGCCTGAGATTTCCAGGCATTCTTAGCTCTACTTGTTAATTTCTCACCTAAAACAGCCTTAGAATTCAAATGCTGTAGAAAATGGATTTCTGTAAATAATCCAGTGAAAATGGGTCATATTTTACGATTAATAGAATCACAGTCAACAAGGAATAATAAAATTAGTCACTTAAGTATCACTAGATATGGGAGACAATAGAAACAATAAGGATCTCTTCTCTTTGTTCCCAGTCTTGAATGTGACTAGGAAGCCTTCCCAGAAGAGGGCAGCTGTGAAGGATGCCCATCAAGAATATCTGGCTCAGAAGCCAGAGCCTCAGAGACTGTTCTCTCACTGAGACCTAGAGAGGGAACTCCCTGTGTTATTCTCACTGACGGCCCAGGAACCACCCTTGCAAGTCATGACCACCAGCATCATGTAGCACTGGGACTGATCTGGGCAATGACCTCTGCCTAAACTTCTGAATCACCTCTGACAAAGAACCAAGACAGCAGCATGGCCATGAAGCTGTGCTCACATCTCACCCCTGCGCTGGCCAGGAACACATCTATCTTTCCTTTGGGTAGGGTCACCCAACCACTCTGCCACTTTCAGCTGTGACGGGCATCTATGTGACAGACCCCTCTATGTGACAAATTTAACACCCAACTCAGCATCTGCACGGTGTTCTGATAATTACCTAAACCTTTTGTGATCTCTTTGCTGATTCTCTGTTCCATTAAAAAAAAAAAAGTGACTCATGTGATCTCTGAGTTCCTATATAGCCAATTTTACTCACTAGCTAAAGAAATATTTTATTTAAAATGACAAACCCAGCAACAGTTAGGCATGCTCCCATCAGGTCTCCACGCAGGGCTGCGTGACCACCTAAAAAAAGTCTTTGACAGCAGATCTTGAACTTGGGCTAGGTGGGGGCTGCTGCCCACATTGATCTCAGGAGCTGATGGGGAGAAGCAGGAAGGAGTCAACACACTGGAACTCGAGAATACACCCCATGTGGTGTGAACTCATCACCAGAGAAGAAATCTCTAACCTACTTGGCTGACTGTGTGTGCTGGGATGGGAGTCACGGTCTCAGTGCTTTTCAAGTGTTCTCTTTCAAGCTTCAGATATCTCATAGGCAGATGACCAGAATTGAACAGCAGAAGGCAGGGCCTTTTTGAGGTGACAATTCTTTTTGAGGTGAAAATTCTGAGATCAAGCCTGTTTACCCTTGTGTTGAAGTCTTCAGCATTCTGGGTGATTTTGTAGAGCTTGGGAAACCTGAGCATGCTCTCCTTAGTACAAGACCTCTAGAAGATTTCCAGAGTGAAGGGAGGCATAGCGGTGAAAATAAGCAATTAAGAGTGGCCCTTCTGATTCACATGGCTTCAGTGTTCCCTTCTACCAAATGATTATTATTACTTTTTTTTAGTTTTACTTTAAGTTGAGGAGTATGTGTGCAGGCTTGTTACAAAGGTAAATTCATGTCATGGAGGTTTGTTGTACAGATTATTTCATCAGCCAGGTATTAAGCCTAAGTATTCATTAGTTATTTTTTTCTGATACTATTCCTCCTCCCATCCTCTGCCTTCTGCAAAGCCCAGTGAAGGTTGCTCCTCTCTATGTGTCCATTAAAATCTAGCCAAGTACAAACCCTCAGATTCCATGATTCACAACTCCCCAGATGCTCTCCAAAAAAAGAAAATAAATAAAATACAATTTTTTACAATAATAACTATAAGATAAATGCATTGAACACTAAAAGCATCATAAATATTTTATTGGCCATGAAATCTTGTTAAATTAGCAACTACCTTCCTGTGTAAAATGGGAACTGATGTGGAATCACACCACCGTCAGCTGGGTGAAGTGCCATTTTGTTTTCTGTTTGCACTAGCTAAGGTACAATTTTACAACTTTCCTTCTTGATGTTATAATAAAATTTAAGGAATTTTGCTACGAATGAAGGCCAGATACTATAATAAGCACCAGGAATGTAGAGACTTACAAAGACAAGAATAAAGACGAAACCGGAGCAGGTCCCAGACCTCGAGGAACTCCATCTACTGCAGAAGTCAGGGAGGAAAGTGGGGCAATAGATAGATAGATAGATAGATAGATAGATAGATAGATAGATAGATAGATAGATAGATAAAACACAGGGCTCTGCAAAACCACCCACCGGGGAGAGACTGGGGAAGAAGAAGAGAAAGGATTCCTGCATCAAAGGGTATCTACTAACATACAAGGTATTGGACTGACAGAATTTGAGAAGATAACAGGGATGTAGGTGAGGAAGCATTCCCATGAGAGAAGCACCCCTTGCAAAACTCCAGGGTATCAGCCTGCTGGTATGAAGGCATTGAACAAAGTTTACAGGAGGCCATTATTGGGGACTGAGCTCCTGCACTTGGCCTCAGCAATCCTGAGCAAGCCAGAATAAAGTCACTCATGCTGAGAGATGCATTGTCAAAACAAACTTTGAAACAGGACCATTTTTTCTTTAATAGGAGATTCACAGCAGTCAGTTTACTTGGGCCCCAGAAGGGACTGAATTTACCTGAGCCAGGATGATAAGGGGGTCCCCTGTGCTTTACCTCTTTAAGAAAAGTCACTTTGAAACCACCAATTGCTTTTTGTTCTGTTTCTGTTTTCTTTAACCCTTTTCTGCCAACAAAGCTAAACCCCTCTGCTCAGCTCTTTGAAGAGCACTCATTCTATTTCATAGAATGAGATGTTAACCAATTCCAGAATGGCTAATAACAGACAATTAGATTTTTAGTTGTTGTAATTTTGTCTTTTGACAGAGGAATGCTGTAGGAACTCTTGGCCTCAAGTGATCCACCCACCTCGGCCTCCCAAAGAGCTAAAATCACAGGTGTGAGCCACTGTGCCTGGCCTCTGGGCACATTTATTAACTTAAGCAATGTCTGGAGACACTTTTTCTTATCACTGAGGGAAGAGGACTATGATGATGAGGTGCTATCGGCCTCTAGTGGGGAGGATCTGGTAAGCGTCCTACAATGTACAAGGGAACACAATTTACAAAGAATCATCCCATCCAACATGTTGACAATGCTAAGATAGGAAAATCCTTCTCTAGAACCATCCCTAATGCTTCTATATCTTCCACTCATTTCTAAAAAGAGCCTGGTAAACAGATCTACCACAGGCACTAAAGTTAGCTCTTAGAAACAATAAGCCTGTGACTACATAGCCTGGCCGAAGTGGGAGAATTACTTGAACATTGACAGTCTCACACATAAGCTATGAAAATGCCTAGTGTTTTTAAGAATTAAAAGAAAATTAAAATATGAAGAAACAGTTTGCTAAGGATAATGGCAGAGTGTACATGGAATTAAAGCATTGAAAATTCTCTTTATTATCATCATATTTAAAAAGAGATTTAAAAAGAGTCCTAAGCAAAATATTAACATACCAAAAGTAGCAATGAATAAAAACAAATATTATCACAATCAAGTTCAGTTTAGCTGACAAATGCAAGGTTAGATTAACAAGGGTAAATAAAGTAATGCAATTTAATACAAGTGACAAATGGCTTTTTAAGTGATCATCTCAGCAGATGCAAAATAAGTAGTACTTTGTAAGATTGAACTTTGATTCACAATGAAACTTTGAAAACTAGTATTAGAAGATAATTTTATTACTACAATTATAATGGGAGCTCCAATGATTTTTGCCCCTTGGTGTTCTCACTTTGTACACTTCTCTTTCCTTGAGTACGACTTGCCTCTGGTGAACAGAATTTTGCAGATGTTATTAAGCTCTAAAATCAGTTACTTTTTGGTTCATCAATAGGGACATTATCCTGAGTGAGCCTGATATACAACTTGAGATGACAGGCTATTCTTGCTGACTTGATGAAGCAAGCAGCCATGTTGAGGAAATTCACATGGCTAAGAACTGTGCCCAGCCTTTAGGAACTGTAGGCGACATTTAGGACCTGAGATTACCTAGCCAAAAGTCAGGAGATAGCTTGGGATCTCAGTCACAGAAGCATACATTTTGCCAGCAAACTTAATTACCTTGTAAGCAAACTCTTTTCCAGCCAAGATTCCAAATGAAAATTCAGCCCAGCTGACACCTTGATTACAGCCAGGTAAGACTGAGCAGAGGACCCAGTTAAGACATGAGCATACTTCTAACCCACAGAAGCCATGATATCGTAAATGATTGTGGTCCTAAGAAGTTATGTTTGTGGTCATCTGTTATGCAGTCCTGCAAAACTAATACAGTAAACTAAAAGATATCTATTATGAAAAAAAAAACCCACTATCTACATAGAGATTGAAATGTATTGTTTTCTCATTAGAATTTCAACAAGACATAGATACCAACTGTACCCACATTTATTCAACATTATTCTTGCAGTAGAAAAAGAAATAAAAACTCTTGAATTGGAAAGAAGACTGTTACTATTTACAGATGATATGTGTATATAGAAAATCCTAAATATTGTGCAGATCAATATGCAGATAATAAAATAACAAGGAGTTTAGCAAGACAGCTTAACTAATCAAGTTCAATACACAAAATATCAATTTTGTTTCTATAAGCAAGTAACAAGAAGAAAATATATATAAAAATAAAATATGTGATAGGATCAACTATACCAAATAATTGAGAATAGATATTAAAATAGACAAGGCCTCTATGTGAAATTTTTTAAATTAATAAGTTAATAAGGCAATTAAAATATTATCTCTTTTCTTCCCAAATTATTAACTCAATGCAATTCCAATCAAAATCCTTGTTCTGCAGAGCTTTGTGTGCTGATTATAAAATGTATATGGCATTTTTCCTCTCTTCTTTTTCTGAGCATTTTAATTCATGAGCATGGAGATAAAACAGAAAGTTGTGGTTGTCCAGAGTAAGGAGTTGGGGCCTGGAGACAATGAGAAAGACCTAAGTGTGGGAGCACCACCCTGTACATTGTTAAGAATCAAGTGAGAGCACCCCTGAATGGAGGGTGAAATAGAATAAAATATCAAAAACTGAATAGTCAGGAGGCATCCACGCAGGGATGGAGAAGGACAGTCTAGCATGGGTTTTCAGCACCTGAGCAGGAAAAATTTTCTGCCTAAAAGGGCAGCTTGGCACAAAATGTCCGAGAAAATGGAGTGAAGACACAGGGAAAGCAGCAGAGGCAACCTGATGAAGGATCCTGGAGTCCCAGAGGGAGTGAGAAGTGTACTCGCCTAAAGGCAGGGACACAAGAGACTGGTCACACAGAAGGGTATTGAACAAATAAGTGAGCACAGCAGGTCCTTGAATAATGTCATTTCATTATAACATTGATGAAAGAAAATCTCATCTGAGGCCCCTTTCCATGTGGAGTTTAAATGTTCTCGTTATGTCTCTATGTGGTTTCTTTAGGGACTGTTTTTGTCCTACCTCCCAAAGCTCTGTACATGAGATTAACAGATGTGTCTGCATGGTGCCAGTCTGACTAACTGGTTGTGTGTGTTAGTGGCCCTGCAATGTCACGATGTACATAACATTACTTACAAGTTTAATGTAGGACAATTAATCCTTTTCAAATAATTATAAGTTAGGTTAGATCATTGACCAGCATTGACAAAGAAGCTCTATAGTAATAGGTTTCCATCCTGGCACCCAAAACTGCCAGGAGAGGCTCCTGCCATCTGCAAACCTGAACTGGAATAAGCAAGTTGGAAAAGGATCAAGTGAACGAATGCATATTACCATAAAATAAAGGTCTGTGAGAACTATGATACTCAGGCAAATGCTGTGGTTGACAATGATGTCATACAAAAGTGCTCTATGAGGATGACATACTTGTGGCTGTTTTTGAACTGCATAATGGTAAGTGGTACTCCTTACAATCTGCAATCTGCTGACATTGATTCCTTCATGTAACCTACCAACTGCTATCACTCAGTGATTCGCCAGAAATCGAGTAAACAATATCTTACTTATTTTTATTAATCTTTAAAAAATATATGTAAAACTCACATTGATTTCAATGTTCAATGTTTGTTACAAGTGTTTTGGGTCTTTACTTAGAAGTCCAGTGATGTTTCTGTGACCAGAAACATATCATAGGAACATCATTCTTATTTATATCAGTTAGCTGATGGTAAAAGTGGTTTTATTACACGTCTTTCACTTAAGCTCATTTCCAAGACCTATTGACCATGTTAAGTAAGGACTTACTATATACTAAGCATGAAGGGAGCCAGGTTACTGTCAGAGATGGGAGTTACAAAGCAATTGATTCTTGAACGACATGGTGTGAACTGCATGGGTGCTCTTGTCAGCAGGTATTTTTCAAGAAATATTTACAAATGTGGTATTAATGGCAATTTGAAAAAACCTGTAGATGAACCAAATAACCTAAAAATAGCAAACAAAAATATATATATACAGATACTAGTCTATTTTATCATTGCTACCATGAAATACACAAAATCAATTATAAAAAGTGAAAATTTATCAAAATGTATGCATACAAAGAACATGATGCCAGCTTCAGCTAAGAGAAATGTAAAAAAGGTAAAAATGCAGCATTAAATTATAACTGCACAAAGTTAACTTTAGTATGTATTGCACTACTACAGTAAGTTTATGCCCACTTGGTACTATTGCAGTGAGCTCAAGTGTTGGGAGTATCAGCTCAAAACACCATGTGATGATAATCATCTCCACAGGAGCAATTCGTTTACCTAGGAAAATGTGTCGTACAGTAAAAGGTGATTTCTCATGGTTCTTGTATGTTTTCTATCATTTTTTTTTTTGCAATACCATGAACCTCGAGACATATGAAGTACCACTATTGATGTCAGAAGTGCTCCAATGATGTAAAGTCATGACTTTTTTATATGAAAAAGATGAACATTTCTCAAAAGAAAAAGCTTTGACAAATATTATCAAGTTATAACCTATTAAATAGAATGAACTATGAATCCATACTGATACAAGTAAATGATTAACTTGAAGGTTTGATGAGAAACAGATATTTACATAGTCTCAGATGAACTCCCTACAAAATACTAATTCATTAAAAGGTGAAAAAATAACATGAAAGAGGAGATATTCAGCAGATACCACCATTAGTAATAAAATCTAACATCACCAGTAACAGGACAAATCAAAATTGTGGCCAAATGATAGGGTGCAATAAGATCACAGGAGCATTTCTGTGATAGCCATGTTCAAAAAGTATGATATAAAACTAATTACAAGGAAACATTACAAAAACTCAATTGAAGAACATTCTGGATTACTGAACTTTATCTTCTAAAGATTCAAGGTTATAAATATCAAAGAAAGACTGAGAAACTGCTCCGATTGAAAGTCTGACTGGTACAGAAACTAAATATAATCAATGGATCTGAATGGAATCTTTTGCAACAAGGAATATATAGAAAGTAACAAAACTTACAAAAAATCTGAGAATCTCAAAATGTATTAATGTTAAATTTCTGTGAAGATTATATTGTAGTCACGTAGAATGTTCTGACTTGTAGGAATACCCACTAAGGAAATCAGAAATCACGGTAGAGTGTCAGCAATTTACTCTCAAATGGTTCAGAGAATGATAGTTCTTTGTAGTAAACCTTGAAACTTTAATTTTAAGACTGTTTCCAAACGTTAACCAAAAAATAAATAAGTAAATAACATAAAAGGTGAAAAGTCTTAGGAAAACCTTATTTTTTCATGAGGAAAGATCTATATAAATCAGTACTTAAAATTACTTAAATTTGATGGTATGGTGTCAGTTGTATTACATGCAACCATTGACAATGACCACAGTACTAACACGCTAAAACGATGTCTGTTGAAATTTAAATCTATCACTGTAATTGTAATAAAAATTACAAGATACAAAGCACTAATGACAATTTGGTAGTTTTTCTTGTTTAAACAGCTGCCTATTGAATCACTGGAGTATGTAAAACTCAATAATACAGGTTTTTATTTGTAAGATCAACTAAAAAGTTTGTTAAAGAAGCTTAGAAACATGATTTAAAATGTCATATACATTTTCATCAGACACATAGGATATAAAAAATTATCCTTTTTGAGAAAAATTTTTGTATGTTTTATATTAAATGGAAAATCATTAAATTTTCCAGTAAGCATTCCAGTAATAAAATATTATAATTTTTTGTATTATATAATTTTTAAATAAAAGTTAGTACCTTTTTTTTCTGATGCTTTACTAACTTCATCTTTTAGATGTAAATCATTAGTAGATCCTAGAGGAGCCAGTTGCAGAAAATACAAATTCTAGTTCAGCAGCACCTGGAAAGAAAAATATTTATGCTCTTTACCTAAAAGATTTTATGGTAAACTAAGTGGAATTCAGGAAAAAAGAGTTGAGAACCTGCTCTGTGTTAGCGACAATAAAAAAAAATGTATATATGACTATGATACAAAAGTGTTGTTAAATACAACTCACCCATAGTTGTGCATTGAAATAATTATCATTACGGTTATGTATCAGAGCTTCTGGCATTCTCATTCTTTATTCATTTATTCAACAACCGTGTGACAAACACTGGAATTACAGGATGAAGATGAGATAATCCACTCCTTGGCAATGTTATAGTATTATATAATCTGAAAAACAAACAGGCAGTTATTTCATACAGGTTAATAGATATCATGACAGATTTAAAACAGGGCTCTACTGGAACACACAGATGGGACATTCCAGTTTTGGGTCAATATTGTAAACTTTTTGGAGGAGATATGCAAGTCGATACCAGAAGGACAACAAAAACATATGTCAGATAGAGGGGAGGAGCAAATGCCAAGAGCTGGAGCTGAGGAAGATCACTGTGAAATTCTATGTAGTCTGGCTGGATGCTAGAGCAAAGAGGCGGAGTACTAGTAAGAGGTGAGAAAAAGCTGAATAACTTGACAACAACCAAACTGACTTAGGCATTTTTACTGTATTCCAAGAAATGTAGAACATTTCCTGAAGACAAAAGTCAACCAATGACAAAGTCAAAGACTGGAGATTTAAAATGTCACCAGTTACATGATTGCTTATGAACTATAACTGCTTGGTTAGGTATTACAAGATGAGTCTTGGGTCTGTTTGCCTTAAGTCACTACCATAACCCTGAGAAGTTAATGATGCCTTTATTTTCTGAAAACAACTGCAGTGTGTAGGCTAAAAGTTCCATAGGGATGGCAGAAGAGACTTAGAGCCAAAAACAGATATGCAGACTACTTGAGATTTTTCTAAAGATATGGAACATGTCAAATTAATGAGGCATAAATATACCCTTCATTATGAGTACGTGTTTATATCTTTCATTAAATGTGTGTACAAAAATAATTGACATACTATCTATTAAACAAACAATAGCCAACTGATGTACTTATCAATTAACCAAACTCTAGTCATTTCCTATTTACAGTTTATTTTGGAAACCAATTAATAAATCTGAATTGAATTCATAAATTTTGCAATGTACCTTCTTGTGCTCTAGTGATATTTTCTACCACTCCTGCTGCATTTAAAATAAGTCAAATATTATTTATAATGTTTAATTTTAAGAAGAGAAATTATCCTGAAAATGATGTATCACTGACAGAATTGTGCCCTTTAATACTTTTAGAGACTATACCTAACATGAGAATTGCTTAAATAGAAAAACACAATCACTAAATAACATAAAATACGGAGTTATTTTAGGTTTAGATAATAGAGACTATATATGTGCAGTGCCATTTAGTTAATCTTAGAAAAAATTACAAATAACTTTGGTCTATGATTTTTTGTCTTAGTGCTACAAAGGTTAGAGAATTTAAGTCATATTTTGCAATGAATGCATTTATTTCTAATTCTTAAACTCTGTCCTTTATAAAAGTTCAATCAGTTTTTTCACTTCAATGGATTTTTCCTTAGAGTAACTTTCCATTCTCACCCTTCAGAAAATTTACATTTTAATGTATGTTCTATGTTATCAACTTTTCAGCACAGAACCTTAAATACACACACAAAGAAAGTGGTACTCACTTTATGCCATGAGAAAATTGGACTGTCAAGAGAATAAGGAAAAATATCATGTGATCTACATTATGATTGATATTTCTTTATGTGAACACAAAGATTTCAGAAAATTTGTTTCAAAAAAGAATAAATATAGGTTAGAACTAGTTTTAAAAGTTAGATTCGTAACTTTCTAGAATTAGAAGAAGGAAAATATTACATAGCTGCATAGTTGTAATTTCTTTGTGGGTTCTAGATATTAGCCCTTTGTCAGATGAGGAGATTGCAAAAATTTTCTCTCATTCTGTAGGTTGCCTGTTCACTCTGATGGTAGTTTCTTTTGCTGTGCAGAAGCTCTTTAGTTTCATTAGATCCCATTTGTCAATTTTGGCTTTTGCTGCCATTGCTTTTGGTGTTTTACACATGAAGTCCTTGCCCATGCCTATGTCCTGAATGGTATTACCTAGGTTTTCTTCTAGGGTTTTTATGGTATTAGGTCTAACATTTAAGTCTCTAATCCATCTTGAATTAATTTTTGTATAAGGAATAAGAAAAGGATCCAGTTTCAGCTTTCTACTTATGGCTAGACAATTTTCCCAGCACCATTTATTAAAGAGGGAATCTTTTCCCCATTTCTTGTTTTTGTCAAGTTTGTCAAGATCAGATGGCTGTAGATGTGTGGTATTATTTCTGAGGACTCTGTGCTGTTCCATTGGTCTATATCTCTGTTTTGGTACCAGTACCATGCTGTTTTGGTTACTGGAGCCTTGTAGTATAGTTTGAAGTCAGGTAGCGTGATGTCTCCAGCCTTTGTTCTTTTGACTTAGGATTGTCTTGGCAAGGCAGGCTCTTTTTTGGTTCCATATGAACTTTAAAGCAGTTTTTTCCAATTCTGTGAAGAAACTCATTGGTAGTTTGATGGGGATGGCATTGAATCTATAAATTACCTTGGGCAGTATGGCTATTTTCACGATATTGATTCTTCCTATCCATGAGCATGGTATGTTCTTCCATTTGTTTGTGTCCCCTTTTATTTCACTGAGCAGTGGTTTGTAGTTCTCCTTGAAGAAGTCCTTTATGTCCCTTGTAAGTTGAATTCCTAGGTATTTTATTCTCTTTGAAGCAATTGTGAATGAAGTTCATTCATGATTTGGCTCTCTGTTTGTTACTGGTGTATAAGAATGCTTGTGATTTTTGCACATTGATTTTGTATCCTGAGACTTTGCTGAAGTTGCTTATCAGCTTAAGGGGATTTTGGGCTGAGATAATGGGGTTTTCTAAATATACAATCATGTCGTCGGCAAACAGGGATAATTTGACTTCTTCTTTTCCTAACTGAATACCCTTGATTTCTTTCTCTTGCCTGATTGCCCTAGCCAGAACTTCCAACACTATGTTGAATAGGAGTGGAGAGAGAGGGCATCCCTGTCTTGTGCCAGTTTTCAAAGGGAAAGCTTCCAGTTTTTGCCCATTCAGTATGATATTGGCTGTGGGTTTGTCATAAATAGCTCTTATTATTTTGAGATACGTTCCATAAATACTGAATTTATTGAGAGTTTTTAGCATGAAGGGCTGTTGAATTTTGTCAAAGACCTTTTCTGCATCTATTGAGATAATCATGTGGTTTTTGTCTTTGGTTCTGTTTATATGCTGGATTACATTTATTGATTTGCGTATGTTGAATCAGCCTTGTGTCCCAGGGATGAAGCCCACTTGATCATGGTGGATAAGCTTTTTGATGTGCTGCTGGATTCAGTTTGCCAGTATTTTATTGAGGATTTTTGCATTGATGTTCATCAGGGATATTGGTCTAAAATTCTCTTTTTTGTGGGTGTCTCTGCCAAGTTTTGGTATCATGGTGATGTTGGCCTCATAAAATGAGCTAGGGAGGATTCCCTCTTTTTCTATTGATTGGAATAGTTTCAGAAGGAATGGTACCAGCTCCTCCTTGTACCACTGGTAGAATTTGGCTGTGAATTCATCTGGTCCTGGACTGTTTTTGGTTGGTAAGCTGTTAATTATTGCCTCAATTTCAGAACCTGCTATTGGACCATTCAGGGATTCAACTTCTTCCAGGTTTAGTCTTGGGAGAGTGTAAGTGTCCAGGAAATTATCCATTTCTTCTAGATTTTCTAGTTTATTTGCATAGAGGTGTTTATAGTATTCTCTGATGGTAGTTTGTATTTCTGTGGGGTCGGTGTTGATATCCCCTTTATCATTTTTTATTGCATCTATTTGATTCTTCTCTCTTTTCTTCTTTATTAGTCTTGCTAGTGGTCTATCAATTTTGTTGATGTTTTCAAAAAACCAACTCCTGGGTTCATTGATTTTTTGGAGGGTTTTTTGTGTCTCTATCTCCTTCAGTTCTGCTCTGATCTTAGTTATTTCTTGCCTTCTGCTAGCTTTTGAATGCATTTGCTCTTGCTTCTCTAGTTCTTTTAATTGTGATGTTAGAGTGTCAATTTTAGATCTTTCCAGCTTTCTCTTGTGGGCATTTAGTGCTATAAATTTCCCTCTACACACTGTTTTAAATGTGTCCCAGAGATTCTGGTATGTTGTATCTTTGTTCTCATTGGTTTCAAAGAACCAATCTTTATTTCTGCCTTCATTTAGTTATGTACCCAGTAGTCATTCAGGAGTAGGTTGTTCAGTTTCCATGTAGTTGAGCGGTTTTGATTGAGTTTCTTAGTCGTGAGTTGTAGTTTGATTGTCCTGTGGTCTGAGAGACAGTTTGTTTTAATTTCTGTTCTTGTCCATTTGCTGAGGAGTGCTTTACTTCCAATTATGTGGTCAATTTTAGAATAAGTGTGATGTGTTGCTGAGAAGAATGTATATTCTGTTTATTTGGGGTGGAGAGTTCTGTAGATGTCTATTAGGTTCATTTGGTGCAAAGATGAGTTCAATTCCTGGATATCCTTGTTAACTTTCTGTCTCATTGCTCTGTGTAATGTTGACAGTGGGGTGTTGAAGTCTCCCATTATTATTGTGTGGGAGTATAAGTCTCTTTGTAAGTCTCTAAGGACTTGCTTTATGAATCTGGGTGCTCCTGTATTGGGTGCATATATATTTAGGATAGTTAGCTCTTTCTGTTGAACTGATCCCTTTACCATTATGTAATGGCCTTCTTTGTCTCTTTTGATCTTTGATGGTTTAAAGTCTGTTTTATCATAGAGTAGGATTGCAACCCCTGCTTTTTTTTGTTCTCCATTTCCTTGGTAGATCTTCTTCCATCCCTTTATTTTGAGCCTACGTGTGTCTCTGCATGTGAGATAGGTCTCCTGAACACAGCGCACTGATGGGTCTTGACTCTTTATCCAGTTTGCCAGTCTGTGTCTTTTAATTGGAGCATTTAGTCCATTTACATTACAGCTAATATTGTTATGTATGAACTTGATCCTGTCATTATGATATTAACTGGTTATTTTGCTCATTAGTTAATGCAGTTTCTTCCTAGCATCAATGGTCTTTATATTTTGGCATTTTTTACAATGGCTGGTACTGGTTGTTCCTTTCCATGTTTAGTGCTTCCTTCAGGGTCTCTTGTAAGGCAGGCCTGGTGGTGACAAAATCTCTAAGCATCTGCCTATCTGTAAAGGATTTTATTTCTCCTTCACTTATGAAACTTAGTTTGGCTGGATATGAAATTCTGGGTTGAAAATTCTTTTCTTTAAGAATGTTGAATATTGGCCCCCACTCTCTTCTGGCTTGGAGAGTTTCTGCCGAGAGATCTGCTGTTAGTCTGATGGGCTTCCCTTTGTGGGTAACCCGACCTTTCTCTCTGGCTGCCCTTAACATTTTTTCCTTCATTTCAACTTTGGTGAATCTGACAATTATGTGTCTTGGAGTTGCTTCTCGAGGAGTATCTTTGTGGCATTCTCTGTATTTCCTGGATTTGAACGTTGGCCTGCCTTACTAGGTTGGGGAAGTTCTCCTGGATGATATCCTGAAGAGTGTTTTCCAATTGGATTCCATTTTCCCCGTCACTTTCAGGCACACCAATCAGACGTAGATTAGGTCTTTTCACATAATCTCATATTACTTGGAGGCTTTGTTCATTTCTTTTTACTCTTTTTTATCTACACATCTCTTCTCATTTCATTTCATTCATTTGATCTTCAATCGCTGATACTCTTTCTTCCAGTTGATTGAGTCGGTTACTGAAGTTTGTGCATTTGTCACGTAGTTTTCGTGTTATAGTTTTCATCTCTATCAGTTCTTTTAAGGGCTTCTCTGCCTTGATTATTCTAGCTATCCATTCATCCATTCTTTTTTCAAGGTTTTTAGTTTCTTTGCGCCGGTTATGTAGTTCCTCCTTTAGCTCTGAGAAGTTTGATCGACTGAAACCTTCTTCTCTCAACTCGTCAAAGTCATTCTCCATCCAGCTTTGTTCCATTGCTGGCGATGAGCTGCATTCCTTCGGAGAGAGAGATGCACTCTGATCTTTTGAATTTCCAGCTTTTCTGCACTGCTTTTTCCCCATCTTCATGGTTTTATCAGCCTTTGGTCTTTGATGTTGGTGATGTACTGATGGGGTTTTGGTGTGGGTGTCCTTTCTGTTTGTTAGTTTTCCTTCTAAGAGTCAGGACCCTCAGCTGTAGGTCTGTTGGAGTTTGCTTGAGGTCCACTCCAGACCCCGTTTGCCTGGGCATCAGCAGCGGAGGCAGCAGAAGATAGAATATTGCTGTACAGCAAGTGTTGCTGTCTGATTTGCTCTGGAAACTTTGTCTCAGGGCACACCCAAGACGGCCAAAGAGGAACAGCTCCATCCTCCAGCTCCCAGCGTGGGCGACACAGAAAATGGGTGATTTCGGCATTTTCAACTGAGGTACTGGGTTCATCTCACTGGGTGTGTCGGACAGTTGACGCTGGTCCACGGGTGCAGCCCGACCAGTGAGAGCTGAAGCAGGGCGAGGCATTGCCTCACCTGGAAAGTGCAAGTGGAAAGGGAATTTCTTTTCCTAGCCAAAGGAAATTGAGACACACAAAACCTGGAAAATCGGGTAACTCCCACCCCAATACTGCCCTTTACCAAGGGTCTTAGCAAACGGCACAACAGGAGATTATATCCTACACCTGGCCCAGAGGGTCCCACTGCCATGGAGCCTCCCTCATTGCTAGCACAGCAGTCTGAGTTCTAACTGCAAGCTGGCAGGGAGGCTGGGGGAGTGGCACCCACCATTGCTGAGGCTTAAGTAGGTAAACAAGGCTGCCGGGAAGCTGGAATTGGGTGGAGCCCACCACAGCTCAAGGAGGCCGGCCTGCCTGCCTCTGTAGACTCCTCCTCTGGGGAAAGGGTATAGCTAAACAAAAAGCAGCAGAAACCTTGGCAGAGGTAAATGCCCCTGTCTGACAGCTTTGAAGAGAGCAGTGGATCTCCCAGTACGGAGGTTGAGATCTGAGAATGGGCAGACTGCCTGCTCAAGTGGGTCCCTGACCCTTGAGTAGTCTAACTGGGAGACATTCCCTACTAGGTGCAGACTGACACAACACTTTTTTTCTTTTCAAATAGAAGGTGAGAAAATTATACATGGGAGAAAAATGTATTCACAATTTTTAGGGTATTAGCAAGGCTCACTCATAAACAATAGTTTTCTAACTTTGTCTCATAGAAATCTGAGGTACTACAGAGGACATAGCAGTATTAAGGGATAAGGAAGTCCCAACTTCAGAGACTCCTTCCTTTCTTTAGCAAATTAGCTCTACTTGTATCTGTTCTGTTTTATATAATAGTGTTGCATCTAACTTTCTTAAAACAAGTTCTGTTCTTCAAAAAAATTTTAAGCTATGAAAGTCACTGATAAGTCAAACTCCCTCATTTTACAAAAGAGGTAGCACAAACTCAGAGCATGTATGGCTCACCGTAGGTCACAAAGCCAATTAGCTCCAGGCCAGAAATGGGCTTTAGTGCTTCTGTCTGAGACTGGCATTTGATGCCAGTGATTTCCTCCATATTTAGGAGAAATGTGCAGATTTTAAAATATAACTCAGAGAAAATGCATGCATATATGTAAAACTGTCTCATAGCTCAATCATGTTTAGGTGCCACACATTAAAAAGTAGCTCTCCAGCTAAATTGTGATTCTTAAATCATGAATACAAAGTAAGAAATAGAAATTAATATCATAACATCTGTGAGTGGCAGTCAACATAATCAATTTGTAAAGAATAAGATTGCTACACTCCAAAAAACAGGAACTCAAAGGAGAAAAACTTTACCAAGCCAGGTGATATTGAGAAAATTCTTTCTTAGAAAAACTATTAATTTTCTCCAAATAGGACTTGGCTTTCAAAAGTCAATTAATAAATGAATTATCCATGTTCTGGGTTATTTATAGCAAAATTGGAACCACAAAACAGATTTCTCTTTGCCATCTAGCATACTTCTATCTAACTTCTTGTCATTAATTCGTACATACAAAGACAGATCTAAACTTAATTTCAAGGATAACTTAAACCCATGCACACATAATTGGTGAGCCTTCATTTCCCTTGCTTCAAGTTTCCATGTGAGGACTCATGCTTTCTCTACTTTTCTCTGGAGAGGAGGGAAGATTTGCCTAATGGGTAAATTTGGGCAAAGCGCATTGAGTGTGTGTGTTTGGCTTTGAGTCTCTCTGCAAACATGTGTCTACCCACAGTGAAGTGAGTGTGGGTTGGCTGTCATCTCTGCAGGAAGCTGCCTGCTCCTGTGATGGTGTCAAGCATCTCTTTCTTCCACTTGCAACTGTGTGTTAGAGCCTAATCTGAGAAGACATGTTCAGAAGCTTGCTGTGGCTGCACATCTGCGTCATGTCTTCCCATTAGTTGTCATGAGTCAGCAATAAAGCTGGTATGTTGATGTCTATCCACCTGATTCCTATGTTCTGAACTGAGAGAAAACATAAGAGCATCATTTGCAGCCAACCCCACCACAGCCCCACGAAGATGGCTACATAATACTTGTAAAAATATTTTCTACTTCCTTGATTTTGTAACTTTATTTTATTTTATTTATTTTTTTTTTTGAGACAGAGTCTTGCTCTGTCGCCCAGGCTGGGGTGCAGTGGCCGGATCTCAGCTCACTGCAAGCTCCGCCTCCCGGGTTTAGACCATTCTCCTGCCTCAGCCTCCCGAGTAGCTGGGACTACAGGCGCCCGCCACCTCGCCCGGCTAGTTTTTTGTATTTTTTAGTAGAGACGGGGTTTCACCGTGTTAGCCAGGATGGTCTCGATCTCCTGACCTCGTGATCCGCCCGTCTCGGCCTCCCAAAGTGCTGGGATTACAGGGTTGAGCCACCGCGCCCGGCCGATTTTGTAACTTTATATTCTTCAACACAACTCCCATGTTAACAAGAGGAAGTGCTGGAAAAAAGATTGTAAATAAAAAAACATAGTGAAATCAATCACAATAGTAAAGCCCAACAAATACAATGTTCACTATTTCAAAAATAACTTAATGACAGGCTACTGTTACATTATACTTGATATTATAAGTTAAAAAATATTGCTGTACTGTCTCTTCGAGACCAATTTGATAAATACATACACATCACACATATACTTTTCCATAATATATTTTCAAGTAACCACATTTTTAAATTAAAATATATTATCATTCTCTATTTTAAGGAGCACTCAAATTTTATGGCAGTAATTATGCACTCTCATGTAGCACAATCAAATAAGTTTGCACATTTAAACCACTGCAATTCAAGATCAAAATATAAATAGTTTAACATCTGAAGGCAATTACACTTGCGAGTTTGTGAGTATTAAATATGTGCACTGTGTCACAGAAAAAGGAAATAGGAAACTCTTCATAGACCAAAGCGCGGATGGATTAAGCATAGAGCCACACATATATTTAAAGACCTTGTGGGGGAAAAATTAATAAAAGAAGAATTGAAGAATTTGAGAAATTATCTGAAACAACTCTTAAGGATAAAATGAGAAATTTGCATTTGGCTAAGTAGATAAAAAAGTGGAGACAGGAGAAATTATATGGAGCCTAAAACTATTGTAATAAAGAAGTTTATCAAATTCTACTTGCCTTACGAGTGATTACCATAACCATTATTTTAGTGTGATTAGAGTTAAAATTCAGAGTAGACAGGCACTACCTTGGTGATATGCAAACAGGACTATTTTGTTTGGGAAAAAGTGCAACTCAACATTCTGTAGAAGGTGCAACTCGACATTCTGACATGACACAATGTTCTACCATGTGACACAAGTTCCAACGTGTGACACAATGTTCTACCATGTAAAAAGTTACAGTCTTAGGAATATGGTTTTAGCTTGGGCATACCTATATAGCTACATTTAGAAAAGAAGTTGCTAAACTGAACGAAAGTTTGAGAAATTGAAAAGTTACTTAAATTATTAGAAACTTTTTGAGTCAGTAATGCACCTGAAGTCCAAAACCAATCAATGTAGAAATGAGTCTTCCTATCTCAAATAATTAAAAAACATGTACCAAGTGACTACTGGGTGCCATGCATTATCTTAGGCACACAAGTACTATACAACTTCCAAACAAACAAACAAAAAAAACTTTAAACCAGCTAAGTCTTATCTTTCATTAATGTGGAATAAATCTTTAAGATTACAATTATTAGACAAACATTGTATATGCAAAAGGATCCAATGACTGATGTATTTTTGAAGCTAATTTTGATTTTTGAATTTTATAATATAATTTTTAAAGAACTAATAAAATTATAAAATTCCTTCTCATATATAGAACAAAGCATCTCAGAATTTAAAAAACAAAGTAAAAGTTTGGAAAAAGTACACATAGTTACTATGATAGCTATAATAGTGTTAAGGCTAAACTTCATGTGTTGGTAACAGGTGCAAGAAAAGGCAAATGACATCAACATAGAGAACACTGGGTTTGACATCCAGCACAACTTCAATCACATGAAACAAAAATGATGTATTATAATTGGTTTCTTTATAGTTAAAAAAAAAGCTGCATAAGATAGAACTTCAAATTAACAATATTCCAAAATATTACAACATTGGAAATAAAAAAGATAAATTCAGTATCAATGCTATTTTAACATATTTTATGTTAGATTTAGATATTTTAACACTTAACTTTCTAGAATTACAGCCAAAAATATCTAAATGTCTTCCTGTTTGCAATGCTCCCTCCAAAAACCCACCTTTTGTGTTATTTTAGATCATCTGTACCACCTCCTGTCACAGTATTATTAGATGTTCTCCTAGTAGAAATAATCAAAGTTTAACAACTCTAGTAGGCACCTTCTTTCTGTGTCTCTAATGATTTTGTAAACAACAATTACTTAAGAACTTTTTCAGGTCATTCTGCAGAAGTTATGAAAACATGTCACTGAATCTTCACAGAATTATTAAGTCTAACATAATTTGGCAAATCATTTGCCCACAAAGAAACCCTGTACTCCTTGGAACTACTAATGAAGTTTAAAATGAGCTGTCTTTCAACATATCTGGAAATACTAAAAATAAATAGCACTTTGCCCCCTAAAAGCTAAGAGAAAATATTTTCTCAAAAATCTTTGCTCGCACTGCATCTGTATTTATGCATGTTTTCATTATCTTGTAAAATAATACATGAGCTGATTATTCTGGGAAAAAATAGATAAGAAAATTTCACATGTGCATCATGTTAACACTTCACAGTAGTATTTAACATTCTTCCTCTTTTTGTACCCAGAAGTGCAGTTTCATGACCCTGAAGACCTTAGACCCAGATCATATCACTCTTTTTAAAAAAATAAAACTAAGCTATCAAAATAATTAAAAACTCAGCTAGCTAGGATCATCTAATTTATGTATTGAAACAGTCATTTAATTGTTCCCCTTTATTTGGCAGCAATGCTGTCTGAGAAAGCTTAGATTTGCTCCTCTACAATTTTTTAGAATATGAAGCCAGGTAAAGAAAAAACATTTCACTTAACATAAGCATACACTACTTTTCAATGCATTAAGGAGATTATGAAATCACCATCAAAACTATAAGCCAATGTGCAGTGATTGAAATGGATATTTTAGTGACAGTGATAAACAATGAAAACTAGTTGCTACCTACTTATTTTAGTTCAAAAAAGTGTTTTGTTTTGTTTTTTGTAATTTATTTATTTCTTTATTTATTTAACAGGGGCTATGTTGCCCAGGCTGGAGAGCATTGGCTATTCATAATTGTGATTATGATACACTACAGCCTTGAAAGATTGGGCTCAAGTGATTCTTTTGCCTACTCAGCCTCCTAAGTAGCTAGGATGACTGCGCACAGTTTTAAAATTTTCCTCCAAGTCAAAAGATGGATTAGATAGATAGATAGATAGATAAATAGATAGATAGATAACAATGCTTCAATTTATACATCTTGTCATTGCTGGCATCTTTTTGGGATCTCCAGAAATGGATTCTTAAGATGAGTATAATCACCTGGTTGGATTGAAAGATGTCTGTTGCATCATCAGGGTAGATGGGAACCCTTTGTAGCTTTACATGGAATACTGGGTAGAAAGAAGATATTGGTTTATGTGTGGTTGTAGTTGCTATTAAAAGACTCAGTATCATTGCCATATTAGTCATTCATAATTCAATGATAGACATATAGAAACTGATAATTCAATGATAGACATTCAATGATAGACAGAACATCATTTTAAAAATTCAAAGAATTGATTGATTTAGCTATTTGTAAGCTATTGTCAAATTGCACAGCAATAGACGCTTTACAAAAACTGAGAGAAGAAGTAATGTAGATATAGCAACAAATAAAGATCCAGTCTTGTGTAAAAAAAAAACGATAAGACTTTTAACTTAAAAACAAAACAAAAATGAATCCTTCAAGTGTTCCATGTTTATTTACTTCATAAATGTATTTATTTTAGATTACTTTAAATAATGAACATGTACATGTGATTAAGTGTTTGGATGTCAAACATTCACCTCTGATTAGGGGTGCACAACTTGAGATGGTACAGGAAAACAATAAAAATGTTATGTTCTGCACAGCAAAAGAAACTACCATCAGAGTGAACAGGCAACCTACAGAATGGGAGAACATTTTTGCAATCTAATCATCTGACAAAGGGCCAATATCCAGAACCTACAAAGAACTCAAACAAATTTACAAGAAAAAAACAAACAACTCCATCAAAAAGTGGGCAAAGGATATGAATAGACATTTCTCAAAAGAAGACATTCATACAGCCAACAGACACATGAAAAAATGCACATCATCACTGGCCATCAGAGAAATGCAAATCAAAACCACAATGAGATACCATCTCACACCAGTTAGAATGGCAATCATTACAAAGTCAGGAAACAACAGGTGCTGGAGAGGATGTGGAGAAATAGGAACACTTTTACACTGTTGCTGGGATTGTAAACTAGTTCAACCATTATGGAAAACAGTATGGCGATTCCTCAAGGATCTAGAACTAGAAGTACCATATGACCCAGCCATCCCATTACTGGGTATATACCCAAAGGATTATAAATCATGCTGCTATAAAGACACATGTACACGTATGTTTATTGCGGCACTATTCACAATAGCAAAGACTTGGAATCAACCCAAATGTCCATCAGTGACAGACTGGATTAAGAAAATGTGGCACATATACACCATAGAATACTATGCAGCCATAAAAAAAGGATGAGTTTGTGTCCTTTGTAGGGACATGGATGCAGCTGGAAACCATCATTCTTAGCAAACTATCACAAGAACAGAAAACCAAATAGCGCATGTTCTCACTCATAGGTGGGAACTGAACAATGAGATCACTTGGACTCGGGAAGGGGAACATCCCACACCGGGGCCTATCATGGGGAGGGGAGAGGGGGGAGGGATTGCATTGGGAGTCATACCTAATGTAAATGACGAGTTGATGGGTGCTGACGAGTTGATGGGTGCAGCACACCAACATGGCACAAGTATACACATGTAACAAACCTGCACGTTATGCACATGTACCCTAGAACTTAAAGTATAATAATAATAATAAATAAAAATTTAAAAAATTAAAAAAAAAAACAAAAAAAATTGCAAGGTTTTTATAAAGGTCGTTTTGTAGAATCTTGTTTTAAAATTAAATGTTTTCATTCAATTCAAAGATGCATATTGCAATAATATTTCAGAAATATTTACCTATATAAATAAAATTATATTCTTGAAATAAATTTGAAAATATATAACTGAGAGATTTAAACCCATGTTTTTCTCTCTCCCTTTGATTTCATTTTCAAAATTTCAGCTGTCTGCATAGATCTGTGTTAATTCTACCCATTTAGTCTATCTTACAAATATTTATTTTCTCATCACTATGTAATTTTCCTCATGTAGGTAATCTACTCATACTCCAAATGTATTTATCCAGATATTTCTTCCAAGCCCCTTGGATGCCTAAAATCTTACAGGTCTCAAACTGAAAACATCGTTTTTATTTTTTTCAAACAATCAAGACCCATCAGTGTGCTGTATTCAGGAGACCCATCTCACATGCCAAGACACACACAAGCTCAAAATAAAGGGAGGAAGGAAGACCTACCAAGCAAATGAAAAACAAAAAACAAAACAAGGGTTGCTATCCTAGTCTCTGATAAAACAGACTTTAAACCATCAAAGATCAAAAGAGACAAAGAAGGCCATTACATAATGGTAAAGGGATCAATTCATTGGGTAAAGGAAGAGCTAACTATCCTAAATATATATGCAGCCAATACAGGAGAACCCAGATTCATAAAACAAGTCCTTAGAGACCTACAAAGAGACTTAGACTCCCACACAATAATACTGGGAGACGTTAACACCCCACTGTCAACATTAGACAGATCAATGAGACAGAAAGTTAACAAGGATATTCAGGAATCGAATTCAGCTCTGAACCTAGCAAACTAATAGACATCTACAGAACTATCCACCCCAAATCAACAGAATATACATCCTTCTCAGCACTACATCACACTTATTACAAAACTGACCACATAGTTGGAAGGAAAGCACTCCTCAGCAAATATAAAAGAACAGAAATTATAACAAACTGTCTCTCAGACCACAGGGCAATCAAATTAGAACTCTGGATTAAGAAATTCACTCAAAACTGCTCAACTACATGGAAATTGAACAACCTGCTCCTGAATGACTACTGGGTACATAGCAAAATGAAAGCAGAAATAAAGTTGTTCTTTGAAACCAATGAGAACAAAGATACAACATACCAGAATCTCTGGGACACATTTAAAGCAGTATGTAGAGGGAAATTTATAGCACTAAATGCCCACAAGAGCAAGCAGGAAAAGATCTAAAATTCACACACTAACATCACAATTAAAAGAACTAGAGAAGGAAGAGCAAACACATTCAAAAGCTAGCAGAAGGCAAGAAATAACTAAGATCAGAGTAGAACTGAAGGAGATAGAGACACAAAAAAATCCTTCAAAAAAAATCAATTAGTCCAGGAACTGGTTTTTTGAAAAGATCAACAAAATTGACAGACCACTAGCAAGACTAATAAAGAGGAAAAGAGAGAAGAATAAAAAATATGCAATAAAAAATGATGAAGGAGATATCACCACCGATCCCACAGAAATACAAACTACCATCAGAGAATACTATAAACACCTCTACACAAATAACTAGAAAATCTAGAAGAAATGGATAAATTCCTGGACACATATACCCTCCCAAGACTAAACCAGGAAGAAGTTGAATCCCTGAATAGACCAATAACAGGTTAGGAAATTGAGGCAATAATTAATAGGCTATCAACCAAAAAAGGCCAGGACCATATGGATTCACAGTCAAATTCTACCAGAGGTACAAAGAGGAGCTGGTTATATTCCTTCTGAAACTATTCCAATCAACAGAAAAAGAGGGAATCTTCCCTAACTCATTTTATGAGGCCAGCATCATCCTGATACCAAAGCCTGGCAGAGACACAACAGAAAAAGATAATTTTAGACCAATATCCCTGATGAACATTGATGCAAAAGTCCTCAATAACATACTGGCAAACCGAATCCAGCAGCACATCAAAAAGCTTATCCACCATGATCAAGTGGGCTTCATCCCTGGGATACAAGGCTGGTTCAACATACACAAATCAATAAATATAATCCAGTATATGAACAGAACCAAAGACAAAAGCCACATGATTATCTCAATAGATGCAGAAAAGGCCTTTGACAAAATTCAGTGGCCCTTCATGCTAAAAACTCTCAATAAATTTGGTAATGATGGAACATATCTCAAAATAATAAGAGCTGTTTATGACAAACCCACAGCCAATATCATACTTAAAGAGCAAAAACTGGAAGCATTCCCCTTGAAAACTGGCACAAGACAGGGATGCCCTCTTAAAGAGCAAAAACTGGAAGCATTCCCCTTGAAAACTGGCACAAGACAGGGATGCCCTCTCTCACCACTCTTATCTACATAGTGTTGGAAGTTCTGGCCAGGGCAATCAGGCAAGAAAAAGAAATAACGGGTATTCAATTAGGAAAAGAGGAAATCATATTGTCCCTGTTTGCAGATGACATGATTGTATATTTAGAAAATCCCATCCTCTCAGCCCAAAATCCCCTTAAGCTGATAAGCAACTTCAGCAAAGTCTCAGGATAAAAAATCAATGTGTAAAAATCACAACCATTCTTATACACCAATAACAGAAAAACAGAGAGTCAAATCATGAGTGAACTCCCATTCACAGTTGCTTCAAAGAGAATAAAACACCTAGGAATCCAACTTACAAGGTGTGTGAAGGACCTTTTCAAGGATAACTACAAACCACTGCTCAATGAAATAAAAGAGGACACAAACAAATGGAAGAACATTCCATGCTCATGGATAGGAAGAATCAATATTGTGAAAATGGTCTTACTGTCCAAGGTAATTTATAGATTCAATGCCATCCCCATTAAGTTACCAATGACTTCCTTCACAGAATTGGAAGAAACTACTTTAAAGTGCATATGGAACCAAAAAAGAGCCTGAATTGCCAAGACAATCCTAAGTCAAAAGAACAAAGCTGGAGGCATCACGCTACCTGACTTCAAACTATACTACAAGGCTACAGTAACCAAAACAGCATGGCACTGGTACCAAAACAGAGATATAGACCAATGGAACACAACAGAGCCCTCAGAAATAATACCACACATCTACAGCCATCTGATCTTTGACAAACCTGACAAAAACAAGAAATGAGGAAAGGATTCCCTTTTTAATAAATGGTGCTGGGAAAATTGGCTAGCCATAAGTAGAAAGCTGAAACTGGATCCCTTCCTTGCACCTTATACAAATATTAATTCAAGATGGATTAGAGACTTAAATGTTAGACCTAAAACCATAAAAACCCTAGAAAAAAACCTAGGCAATACCATTCAGGACATAGGCATTGGCAAAGACTTCATGTCTGAAACACCAAAAGCAATGGCAGCATAAGCCAAAATTGACAAATGGGATCTAATGAAACTAAAGAGCTTCTGCACAGCAAAAGAAACTACCATCAGAGTGAACAGGCAACCTACAGAATGGGAGAAAATTTGTGCAATCTTCTCATCTGACAAAGGGCTAATATTCAAAACCTACAAAGAACTTAAACAAGTTTACAAGAAAATAATTAAACAACCCCATCAAAAAGTGGGCGAAGGATACACTTCTCAAAAGAAGACATTTATGCAGCCAACAGACACATGAAAATATGCCCATCATCACTGGCCATCAGAGAAATGCAAGTCAAAACCACAATGAGATACCATCTCACACCAGTTAGAATGGCGATCATTAAAAAGTCAGGAAACAATAGGCGCTGAAGAGGATGTGGAGAAATAGGAACACTTTTACACTGTTGGAGGGAGTGTAAACTAGTTTAACCATTGTGGAAGACAGTGTGTGGCAACTTTTCAAGGATCTAGAACTAGAAATACCATTTGACCCATCCATCTCATTACTGGGCACATACCCAAAGGATTATAAATCATGCTGCTATAAAGGCACATGCACATGTATGTTTATTGCGGACTATTCACAATAGCAAAGACTTGGAACCAACCCAAATGTCCATCAATGATAGACTGGATTAAGAAAATGTGGCACATATTCCCCATGGAATACTATGCAGCCATAAAAAAGGATGAGTTCATGTCCTTTGTAGGCACATGGATGAAGCTGGAAACCATTATTCTGAGAAAACTGTCACAAGGACAGAAAACCAAACACCACATGTTCTCGCTCATAGGTGGGAATTGAACGATGAGAACACTTGGACACAGGAAGGGGAACATCACACACTGTGCCTGTTGCGGGGTCGGGGGAAGGGGGGAGGGATAGCATTTGGAGATATACCTAATGTAAATGACGAGTTAACAGGTGCAGCACAGCAATATGGCACATGTGTACATATGTAACAAACCTGCACGTTGTGCATATGTACCCTAGAGCTTATATAAAATACAAAAAAGAAAAGGACTTGCGTTTAAAAAGCAAACACTTCTATAAGAATAAATAACATTTCCCACTAAACCATGTTTTAGCAATAAAAAGTACATATATTTTTAGGAGGCTTTCTAACAAGAAGTTGTTTTTTGTTTTTGTTTTTGTTTTGTTTTGTTTTTTGCCTCCCTTGACTATTTCACTGTGTAGAAATATATCAAAACATCATGTTTTATTTCTTAAATATGTACAATTAAAAAGCTAAAACTGAAAAAGCTATAAATATGTGTGTTTATGAAACCACTTTAAAGATTTTTAAAAATTATCCCTCAAAGATATTTTTAAATTTGTTTGAGTTCTTTGTAGGTTCTGGATATTAGCCCTTTGTCAGATGAGTAGATTGCAAAAATTTTCTCCCATTCTGTAGGTTGCCTGTTCACTCTGATGGTAGTTTCTTTTGCTGTGCAGAAGCTTTTTAGTTTAATTAGATCCCATTTGTCAATTTTGGCTTTTGCTGCCATTGCTTTTGGTGTTTTAGACATGAAGTCTTTGCCCATGCCTGTGTCCTGAATGGTACTACCTAGGTTTTCCTCTAGGGTTTTTATGGTATTAGGTCTAACATTTAAGTCTCTAATCCATCTTGATGGGTGCTGACGAGTTGATGGGTGCAGCACAGCAACATGGCAGAAGTATACATACGTAACAAACCTGCACGTTATGCACATGTACCCTAGAACTTAAAGTATAATAGTAATAAAAAATAAATAAAATAAATAAAAAAATAAAAAAATAAAAAAAAAATTTTTTTAAAGATATTTTTAAGCATTTGCTTTCACCTTTCTTGTACATTTTCACTCATTATTTGGGATCAATTAAGCATTTGGCACTGAGAAATTCCAACAACTCCTAGGGGAGACAAAGATAGCTGAGTGGGAGATCAAAAAACCTAAAACAGGTTCAAAGACAATTAGCTACTAACATTGTGACCTGTGCCGTCTGTCTTCCACACACACCCTCAGGCCAACCAAGGTGCTATTTTTAACCATTTTGTGAATTATACATCCCTTAATCTCGGTAAAATGACAATACTACTGTCTGAATTAAATGCTTCAAAAATACTTTGTTGACAGGCTAGTAGATCAGGTTGACTAGATGTGAATCTGAAGGGCATAAAAAAGCCATATAAAACCAACAAATGAGGAAGAGACATAAATTCTCTTGGACAAACATTTTAAAGGTCATTTCATTTACTAACATCATGTTTCCATAATTATATTAGCTAGTGAACTTTCACTTCCCACTGATGTCGTGAACCTGTCTCACTAAAAATTAAACTTCTGAGCCAAATTAATGAGTTTAATTTATTTTCTGTAATTATATTTTGACTGACTTGTTTAGTTATTTGACAACAATTCTCTAAATTTTAATTCTTCTAAATAGAAGTGTTTATATTTTTTGAATTCTGTTTTATTAAAGTCTTCTACAAGTTTTCATTTTGGAGAGTTCAGATTACAGATCTCTAACTATCAGCTCCATCTTATTTATTGAAACAATATCATGTTCTCTTAAGTGCTATAAATTTTCTTGAGTTTCTGCTTGTGTCTAAACAAATTGAAAGTACAGTAACAATTTAATTGTACATTGAAAATAACTAAGAGTATAATTAATTTTTTTATAATACATAGAAGAAAAGCTTGAGGTGATGAATACCCCATTTACCCTAATGTGATTATTATGCATCTCATGCCTGTATTAAAATATTTCATGTAACCCATATGTGTATATACACACACACACACACACAACCCTACTGTGTACCCACAAAAATTAAAAAGAAAAAGAAAACAAATTAAAAGCATACATTTTAAAGTAACTATAAGCTGGATAATTATTGTATATTTGTTTCCTTTTAAGTCAGTAATTCAGAAAGCAATTTTAAATATGTGAAAAAGAAGCTGAACCTTGAAATACTTATCAGCAATATTTACTAAATTGATACTGGCTAATATCTTGATGGGAGGATGAATTCTGGTGTTCTCTGGCACTGTAGGATGAAGACAGTTAACTACAATTTATAGTACACTTCCAAAAAGCTAGAAGAGAGGATTGGAAATGTTCCCAACAGAAATAAATAATAAATGCTTGAGATGTTGAATATACTAGTTAGCCTGACTTGAGCATTACACATTGTATACATATATAGAGGAGATATCACTGTTACTCTATATGCCATAAACATGTATGTACATGTCAACTAAAAATATTTTTAAAAATCATCTCATTAAAAAAAAATATGGGCCAAACTTAGTGACTTACTGTTAATGAATAGAATCTAGCCTGACCATCCTCTCTCAAAACAGGGGAAGGAGGTACCAAGGGCAAGCAGTTTGAGATAGAGAGCCTTTTCTAAGCTAATGTTGCAAATTTCATGGTGTAACTTTTACCACATTCCATTTATTCAAAGCAAGTTCCATTTATGAATGTCAAGAAACTCCAATGTAGGTGATCTGGCTGCCCACCACAGCCAACATTCCAGGCAATGGCTAGTATTAACAACAAGACAGATAGCTGAGCAAACCTTCAGATGACTGTAGTTTCCCAGTCTTTGAGCTCTCCCCAGAGAAGTTAAGAGGAACAGTGACAAGCTGTCCTGGCCAAGCTTTTCCCAAATGGCAGATTAATAAAACAAACACTGTTGTTTTAACCCATTAAATTGTGGGAGATTTTTAGCAAATGATAAAATGAAAATTTGATTTAAAAAATGACAATAGCAAATGTAACTTACACAGTAGAAATTAGTCACATTTAAAGTATGATATAATAAAGGTTGATATTAATTTATTCATGATAAAGAACGCTAATGAGAAGCAGTAGAAAATTAGAAGAGAGACAGACATAACAGCTACGGAGGAGAAAGATTTCCTAAAATTCCCTTTAATTAAAAATTCTTATTACTAGGCAAGTGTGCTTCTATAGAATTTCCCCTCAAGTTAGGAGATCAGTAAGACTGGGAAGCAAAGAGGCAAGTTTTGAAGTGCAAAACCTGGAGAATTAACAATATTTGTTTTAACAATCAAAATCAGACATTATCTGATTTCACGGAAGTAAAATCTTAAAAAAGCTAAGCAGCATTGAGTATTTATTAATCAATCTGGCATTCAATATTCATTTTCCTTTCCTCAATGAGAAAATAAAGAGAACATTACAGAATTGTTTTTAATCATCTCAACAATAAAATAAATATAGTTTTGAACGTTAATAAATTAAACACAATTTCTCCTTCACTATACTTCAGGTTTGTCTATGTGAAGAAGTTAAGACCATTTTTATCTTTATGTTGTACCAAAATGCCTCTTCATATCATACAAAAATATTAGCTCTGACATTTTGAAATTCAGACAACTAATTTCACTATTATTTGTCTCTAACAAATTGCCTGAACCTAAACTGATATTTTAGTGCTACACTTCTGAAACTTTTTCTTTGAATAGGATAAAGTATTTATTCTAAAAAATATGTATGAAGCTATAAAATATAGCTGTGCATCTTGATCTGTTTAAGCAGAGAGAGGTAATTGCAGAGAATTGTGATTTCTGAGAATGCTGGAACTGTATCAAGAAAAGATCATCCCAGGTGTTATACATAAGAATCAGGTGCCAGGTCAAGAGGATCTTCCTGTGAGCTGCAAGATGATGAATCTGCTCAATTTCCAATGAGAAAAGCTTACAGCCTGGACTGACTCTTCTCCTCCCAGGATGGATAACATCTACAGATGATTGTAAAATTACAACGAGTTAATGAGTTAATAAAACATAATGTATGAAATAGTAGACTGTCAGAAGATGATGTGACCCAGATTTGATGGAAATAGGACTCAAGAGAGAGGCATTCAATGACAGTCTAAAGGTTTGAATACAGAAAAAAGGAATGGACTTTTATCTTTGTAAGCTTGACTTGCCATCATGTCATGGAGTCAGCAATGCATAAGCTGGCCATGGGCTCTTTCAAGAAACAAAAAGTAAAGATGTTTCTCTATACTGAACTTTTATTATGTATGATAATATACAACTGGTAATATGCAACATGATTGAAAAAGAGTTCTCATATAAGTGGATTTGGTACTGGCATAAGAATAGAGAGATCAATATTTTCGAATTTAGAATCCAAAAATAGACCTGTGCATGTATGGTCAATTGATTTTTAACAAGGATAACAAAATACATGGGAAAAGAATTGTATTTTCAACAAGTGGTTCTGGGACAAGTGAATCTCCATATGCAAAAGAATAAAGTTGGAGTCCCACCAAATGCTGTATTTAAAAATTATCTCAAAATAAAAGAGCTAAATTTAAGAGCTAAAACTATAAGTTTCTTTAAAGAAAAGACAGGAATAAATGTTTGTGACTACATTTGGCAGCGGCTTCTTAGATATAACAACTCAAAATGTGGATTAACATTAGAATTTAAAACTGCTGTACTTGAAAATATACTATCAATAAAGTAAAAAGACAAGTCACTGAGTAGGAGAAAATATTTGAAAACTGTATTTGTGATAGAAAATTTGTATCTAGGATATATAAAGAACACTTACCATTCAGAAAGAAAAAGATGACCCAATTAGAAAATGGGGAAAGGATGGAAATAGACATGTCTCCAAAGCAGACATACACATGGCTAAGATGCACATTAAAACATACTTAAAATTATTAGTCATTAGGGAATGCAAATCAAAACCACAGAGAGGTGCCACTTCCCACCACTAGGATGGAATCTTTCCTGGTAAAAATGTGGAGAAATTAGAACCCTCATACACTGCTAATGAAAAATGATATAGCTGCTTTGGAAAATGTACTGGCATTTCCTCTAAAAGTTAAACATAGACTTACCATATGACTCAGCAATTCCATTCATAAGTATACACCCAAAAGACATGAAAACATATGCAAACACAAAAACTTATACATAAAAGTTCATGGCAGTATTATTAATAATAGCCCCAAATGGAAACAACCTAAAGATTTATCCACTGAGGAGTGGGTAAATAAAATGTTTGATATATCCAGACAATGAAATATACTCAGCAATAAGAAGAAATTAAGTGTCGATACTTGCTACAACAGAGGACCTTGAAAACGTTAAGCTGAGTGAAAGAATCCAGTCACAAAAGGCCACATACTGTGATTTGAACAAGATGAAGCATCCAGAACAGGCAAATATATGCAAACAAAGTAGATGGGTGGTTCCCTAGAACTGAGCAAGGAATGGGAAACTGGTGGGTGACAAAGAATGCAGAATATGCAGAATTTCTTTTTAGAGTGATGAAAATATTCTAGAATAGATGGTGGTGATGATTGTTTAACTCTGTGAAAGTACTAAAAGCCACTGAATTATGCACTTTCAAAGAGTGAATTGCATGGTATGTTAGTTATATCTCAATAAAATTGTTACCCAGAAAATCAATTTGATACTAGTGACTTGAAGTCATCATTAGGATGGTGTACTGCTTGCTTTTATATCATTGACCAGGGTTCAAGACATAGCATGAGCAGCTTGCCCATCTTACAGAAAAAGAATATATTAAAAAGGCATTCTTTCCATTAGAATCAAGTCCATAAAATTAAAAAAATATCTCTTCCACTGCTCAAAGCGCCAACAGATTTTTATTTCCCTAAAGTATATGGGGACTTTTTTTGGTTCCAAAACTGGTTAAAAAGTACTTTATATGTTAGCTTATTCATCTCAATATCCATTTCAAGTAGACTGGTTTTGAAACCTCCATGGAAATTAAGCTCTCCATTTTAATATTCCTTTAATTTCTTTTCTGTAATTGCTAGAAGCTTCTTATATCTGCAGGAATGTACAAAATGACTAAGTCAAAATGTTTCAGACTAATATTTAATAATTTCTTAAACATATTCTAACCTACAAAGAAACAAATCAATAAATTATGATCCTCTCTCACTTTTTAATGTAACATAGTTTGCAAATATTCTAACAAAATTTAACTTTATGTAAGTAATATGAAGAAAATTTTACAACTTACGTGACAAAGGATTGATATTATAATCATATATGGAGATTTTATAAATAAGCTATTAATATTTATTTTAGCATTTGGTTGGGCAAAAAGTAATCATGCTTTCTGAACCATGATTACTTTTGCACCAACATAATATGTTAATATAAAACACTAACCTGTTATTAAATATGAGTTTTCACTCAGAGATCAGCATCAAAGGGGAAAAGCATATTTATATATGTATGTTTGCATAAGACATAAAAATACGTTTTTGATACCTTTTGACCACTGTCTATAGGAAGAAAAGAACAAACAAACACAAATTGTCATGAAGCGTATTCACAGTAGAAAAATAGAAAGAAAAGCAAACAGTCTGAGTTGAGGAGGGAAAAGGAAACAGGCATAGTTTTAGAAGAAAGGAAATGAGAAGAAAGATCATGTGAAGACTTAATGACAGTTGTAGGAAGAGATCTAAAGATCTTTGCTAGCTAACAAAGTGAAAGGGATCCAAAACCATGCAGAAAAAGATAATGAGAGAAAAATATTAATTGGAATCAGAGAACAAATTAAAGCTCTCAGCAAATAGAAAAGCAGCCATATTGGGGGCTTCAAAGGCACTGAGGAAAATTTTATTTTTAATCTGGGTGGCAGAAACACAATTACTCATTTTACTCTTCTCTAGGTCACACATATTTTGTATTGTAACATATATGTATGTACATATAATACATATATATATATGCACATAGGTGTGTGTGTGTGTGTGTGTGTATCAAAAACAACAGAAGTTTAGTGATATATATGTACCTCACATATGTATGGGAGGTACCAGTAGAAAATAAGTAAATATCCATAATGTATTTTAAAACTAAAAAAAATCAAAGAGACTAAAAGTTAATCAAGATGATTTTTGATGGTGTTTAAAAATAACAAAGACAGATTTTTAGATATTAAAGGATAGCAGATATGCACACTACCAAGAGGAAGATTACCAAATACAAACAAAAATATCTTCAGAAGTAAAAATTCAAAGTAGATAATGAAGAGTGCAGTTGACATCATATGCCAAAGGCATTGCCATTATTGTTTTCAAAATCATTAAAGAATAAGTGTGATATTTAGATATTCAAAACAAGTTTCAGTTTTTGCTGTGACTGAAAAAAATTTAAAATAAAATAATTTCTTTAATTATAAAAATGCAGATATAGGTCAAATTTGTATCTCAGTTGCAATAAATATATTGAAATTATAGTTAATAAATATTTTTAAAGTTCTAAAATATTGAAATCTTACCCAGCTATTTCTTTTCCTAATTCATTTTTTTCCTTATTTATTGATCAAAATTATGCTCCAGAGATTGCGTGAAGTCAATACATTGGTTAAATTTCTCTTTTCTATCTTCAGTCTTTTAAAGAAATTAAAGAAAATTATTATTAAAAATCTAGAGACACTCTTCTTTCCTAAAAATATTTCTCGAGTTCATGAGTTATATGTGTGTAAACCATTTTATAACATGCAGTTTATACACTTTATTCCAATAATGACAGATTGAAAAACATAACTTTTTAAAAAACAACCCAAAATGATTTATACTCTCATCAGTATCATTTGTAGAATTTAAACTGCCAAAATTTATTTGGTAAAAAAGTTTTTATGCATAAAATACTAAATGCTAACAATAAGTGAAAAAATAAGTAGTTATATTTATATTTTGGTTTCCAAAGGTGCCCTCAAAGCATTGTCATCAATAGTTCACAATATTCCAGGTTTGTTCATTGATATCTACCTAAGACAATTTTTTGAAAGCTCTCATTTGGTCCCCATAACATTTCTGATTCTAACCTAACTTCCAGATGAGGTAACTATGCTCATTCTCTGTAAGTATTGTTTTATAGCTTTTTGATTTTTTTTTCTATTAACCATTTTTCTTTAGATAAAGTTTATGTGTTGTCTATGTTTCTTGTTCTCAATATTCTCAACTTATAATGGGTTTATCAAGATGTAACGCCACTGTAAACTGAGAAGACCCTGTACTGTGGGTTGAAAATCCTTATTCTAAAATCTGAAGCTTCAAAAATCTGAAACTTTTTAAATGCAGACATAATTTTTCTCAATAGTCAGAAAAAACATGAGTATTGATTAGAACAATTCTCTATTAGAGTGATTTCTGTTTTGTATTGATTAAAATATATTTCAGATAAAACTTTATTATGTCAATGTCTGAAAAAATAATCAGTACAATATATTTAATTGTGTTTTAACGACTGGTAAGATAGAAAATTTTCAATTTATACTGTAACAGGTAGCATGTATGTCATATATTGTTCCCTGCTTAGGCAAATTCATAATAAAACATGATTATGTCTCATGAAAAAATAAAGCAATGTACAATTGAAGGTTAAATTGTTCTGCAACAGCTAGAAAACACATCCTGAAGCACAAGGTCAATGAGAGTCAGAACAGTCAGAGAAAGCTTCATGAAAAACATTAGATCATGGTTGCTTAGGACTGGGGAAGGTGAAGAAACATGGAGGTGGGTTGTGGTGATGACTAAGATGTGAAGTTTCTCTTTAGGGTGATGAAAATGTTCTGAAAATTATTGTGGTGATGGTTATACAACTTTGTGAATATATTAAGAGACATTGAGTTGTATAATTTAAATGTGTGAACTGTATGATATGTGAATTTTATCCCAATAAAGTTCCTTTTTAAACATCCAATGGCAGTATCAAGATAATTTCATTTTCTATTTTGAATATACATACTATACATGATCTAAATATATGTTTATACAATATAATTAAAAAGAAAAAACAAAAGAATTGCCTAGCTATTCAAATACTGTGTATATTAACCTAAACATTTGCATTTTGGAAAATAGTATCATGTCATTGGCATCCATTCACAAAAGTAGAGCTAAGAAATAAGATAATTTTCTGGAATATTCCATTAAACATTCTTCTCTGATTAAATATGGCTTGCCTCACCATGGCAACATAAATCACTGAAAAATACTGTTTATTTGAAGAATAGTCTCTCAACTGGTGGGATAAATGATGTATAATTCTTAAACTTCTTAAGGGTAAATATTATGAGAAAAAATATGTAATTGTAAGAAAAACATTGCAGAATGACAGCCACAGTTTTAAAAATAAGCACATTATAAGGATAATAAAATTGTAATAAAACTAATTATAATGAATATATAAAAGAAGTCTTCCCATGGAAATTAGTATCATAAAACAATTTATATTATTTAACCAGCTATAGATTCATTGTTGGCATATTACATTTAATACATACTTGATTTTTGATTTGAAATCATTTCTTCATTAAATTCTGTATCTCATCTTTGAGATTAATGTGATAACGTGATGTAGCCTCTATTGACGTCTCAGAGAGTAAGAATGTGATGTAACCTCTAGTGAAGCCTCAGACACACACACAGTTTATTGAGATCAGTCAATTTTTTTTTGTCTCACAAAGACCTGACAAGACATATTTGTTATTGATTTTGTAAATCATCTTATCAAATTAACAATATTTACTTTCAAAAACATCCCCAAATATATTGATTCACCTTATTTTCTTCATTTGTACACATTGCTGCTTGTTAGTGAATTTACTTAAGGACATAAGAAGGTATTATCTTCCTGCCAAATTGGTACTGTCGTACTACTCAAGAGATTCATCCCACTAGTAATTTGTCCCTTAATGAATCTGTAATGCTTCACAACTTACTGAAGTCCAAAAAGAAAAAAAAAAAAAAAAAAAAAAAAAGGCGGGACTAGCGTTGGTAAATTCTACGCAGTGGAATTCTTTCCTTCTTCTGTATTAGAAGCACAAATCAACATCAAAGTTCCTCACATATTCAATCAACTGCTGAAACTGCTGAAGTGTTTCCAATAGATTTTTATCTCAGAGTAAAAGTATTTTTATTTCAAAGGCTTTAGAGGCCCTAGGTAACCGGTCTCCACATCCCTTCTGACCTCAGCTGCTATGTTTCTCTCCTCTACTCACTTCTTTTGTACTATACATGAACCCTGCCACCTCTCATGAGTTGAAAAATGGGGATCCAAGGCAAAGCTAATAAATCACAGATAGCCACAATGATCTTTCTCTGGGACAAAGTTCTATTCACATCTCTGAGCCTTGAAATAGAAATTATGAGCAAATTATTTGTAACAATATTCAAAATAAATTATAAATACCAGCGGGGTGATTAAATCAAATTTGATATTGCTAAAATTCACTACATTTGTCCTAAGATATTATTTAACAAAACGCAGATGCCTTTAAAAAATTGAGAGGTTATAACAATACATAATTTGAGATTCAAATATGTTCAGATTAAGTCAAATTGACATAAATGAAAATAAAATTCTACCAACTAAAATATATAGAAAGGTACTCAAAAGTATTATTACAAGATGCAGAAATGTACACTTCAAAATATATTTCAAATACACTTCAATTCCTCTGGAAAATTTAGAATTAACTGTCAAAGTAAATTGCTGAATTGAATCTTAATTTCAAAATACTAATTGCTGATGGGCATTCCCATTTATCTGCTTCATTGTGGTCATAAAATGTGGCCACAAAGAGACATTAAAAACTTTATTTCAGCAGTATAAACCAATGTCATTAATGTTAATCTATTAAAAATCTTTAACTTAAACTCATAAAAGTTCATCAGTGACACAATGTCTTTACTCAAAGTAAAACGTCTCTCAGCTTTCACTTTCATTTGGTGGAAATGAGGCATGTTTCTAAGCTGATATAGTAAGTACATTTATCATCTATTTATACATATATATATGCAACTAGATTCAGCATTTAGCCAAGGCCATTTTCTTTCAGGAAGGTTGAAAAGTATTTACATTTTTTGATACTTACTTCTGTTTCTGCTTTCTCTTTTTCACATTGATCTGTACATTCTTTTAAATCGTTACCGTAATTAAATCCTCCTCATTTTTCTCTTTTAGGAGATGATGTTGCATTTTCTTCTCAAGAAAATGAATATTAATTGTTATCTTGCTTTTGTTAGCTTTCTTAAGTGCATGAACTAATTGCTGTCGAAGCCACATATTTTTGCTTTGTAGTTGAAATAATGTCTGCTCCAGAGACTGCTGCTGTTCAGTGTGTTTGTCCACATTATCTTGTTTGTTTTGATACATGTGTTCAGCTTTCTTCATTTGACACTGTGTTTCACGACAGTCTCTTTGTGCATGTTCTGAAACCAATGTATTTTCTCTTAGAGCATCTCCTGCATAATTGAGATTAAATTTTAGGCTTTTGGATTTCCTTTGAGCTTCACAAAGTGGTTGATGGAGCATCTCATTGTTATATATTGTATTACGCACATCAACATTCATTTTTCCTTGCAAATGAGTATCTCCTGCACTGTGGAAAGCAAGTTCTTGTTTTTTTCTTGATGTCGCACTTTGATCATGGTCTTGCAAAGCAGAAGCCAGTCTAGGATGGTATGATTCAATTTCTGTCTCCAGTATTTCTTTGTCTTGTTTTTCCTTCAATTTAGAAGTCAGCATTGTGTTCTCTGCCATCAGAACTTTAAGCTGCCCACTATACTGAGATGCCCTTTTTGTTAACGTTTTCTCTTTCAGTTTTAGGGTCATTTGAAGGTCAGCATTCTTTTCTTGTAAAATCTTAATGTCCTCAAAGTATTTATTTTCCTTCTCCTGGTGTTGATGTTTTAGTGTGTCTATTTCCAGTTTTAGCATTGCAATCTCCTTTTTCAACATGCAATTTTCATGAAAGAGATCATTGTCATTTTCATGAGGGTGAGAAACCTAAATAAAATAAAATAAACTTTTAGCTAGCACTCAATAAAATGGCATATCATAGTTCCTCTGAAATTAAAGAATAACTTGTATCTTCATATAATGAAAGGGCTTTTATAAATAGGTATTGGTTGAGGAACCATTGAATCAAAACCTCAAATACTATACAGCATGAATTCCCCAAAGTTCAAACATTTATTTGGAGACAATGAATTCATGACAGTAAAAAAGAAATGACTAGAGAATTTTTAAGAGCCTCAGAATTGGGGAAAAAAAAAACTTTCCCTGAATTACAACAAGCTCAAAAGTATAAAATATAAGATTAATCAGTTTGACTACATATGAAAATTGGGTTTACACTCTGATGTCTAACTTATACAAGATCCCATACTAAGAGCCTTAGTGATGCATATATTTAGACAGATACAATTTCTGGAAGCTTTTTCAGTTCCTTTTTCCTGAGAATATTCTCTAGATATTTTATTTTTTAAGAAACATAGTTAATTTTAAGAATTATATTTATGAATATTTGATAAGTTGAGACATTGTAACAAGCACTTTTAGTTTTCACAATTCAGCAAGGAAAAGATTAAAAATATAAACAAGTTGTAGGATTTTCTCCAAGCCTTCTGAGTCTGCATCCAGGACTTCTTCACCAAATCTCAGTTAATTTTACTGGGCAAATATGTAAATACAAAAGAAGTATTCTATTTCAAAACAAAAGTGGTAAAGAAGATACAATCTAGAGAGCCCTACTTAGAATATTATGAGCTTATTTACTATGACAATAACTTTTGCCTCTTGATAATGTTTGAGTCAGTATTAAATGTTAACTTGGAAAAATACACTAAACTATGTTGCTAGGAACAAAATTCTTACCAATAAATTATCACTAAGTATATGGTAGGGATTATCATTATTTTCAAAAGCTCTTTGTACTGAAATAAGATACTATTTGGATGCCATAATTTCTAATAAATAACTGTAGCTACAAATGTCATAGTTAATTTTAAGACAATATTTTCCTTCAGGACCTGAATAATACATACTAAATCAAAGGGATATTAAAAGTAATACTGATGAAATAAAGTTAGAAATATAAATTTTTTGCCAGAAATTGATTCACCTGATTCAAATTACTTGTTACACTCTTCAATTCCATATCTTGTATTCTGAGAGCCTGTGAAAGTTGTTTCACTTCTAACTCGTTCCTATGTTGCTCTTTGAGTCTTCTTAATTCTTCCCTAATTTTTTCATTTAATATGTCGACATTTCTTCTCTTCTTCTTGATTTAAAGCCAATCTGCCATGAAACATACTTATCTTAACATTCATTTTGTTAGAAAATAGAATTCACTTTGAGATCTACTTCTTCCTATACTGGTTTATTATTCCAATAAAATTTCTATATTCCTGAATTGTTTTCTTTCTAGTTCTCAGGTATTTATTACTCCAACATCTTCCAAATGACATACATACTTGAAAAATAGTGAGAAAAAACATGTTCTAGTTAGAAAGTTTCTGTTTTTAGTAGCTTTGATGACTGTTATGGAAAAGAATATTGGAAGCTATTTGGTACATTTATGAGTTGAAAATTATTTTTTAAAAATATCACACAGTGAAAATTCCTCCTCAATGAAGACAGATCATTTAGAGCTAACTGATTACAGTGACATTAATTTTTATAAAAAAAGTTTACAGATTTATTAGACATAAATATTCCTACTTATATGGTCAGTATCACTAAAAATAATTTTAATACTAAAATCTCAGACTAGGTTAAACAGTGTAATATCTGTTATTCCTTTTGTTTCCTTTTTGAGTAATACTTTAAACATGTCTTGTTGATTATTATATATTTTCAACAAATTTTAAATCTCTTTTAGAACAAAAAAGAATATAATATTTAATTAAAGAATAAAAATAATATGTATTTTTAACATAGAACTCTTAATTAATTTTATTTATGTAGGAGAGCAAGAGATGTTGAATAAACTAATCATAAATTACTCTATATTTTCTTTATATTCCATGTACATTAAGATTAAAAGAGTATAAGTAAAGGAAATTGATTCTTGGGGAGAGAAGAATGGCAATTTCATAATCTCTTTGTTGAACTGTAAATGAATATAAATTTTCTTGAGAACAATTAAGAAGTAATGAACAAAGAACTTTTTAAAAACTTACTATAATTTAACCAATTTTTTTTTTATACTTTAAGTTCTAGGGTACATGTGCACAACATGCAGGTTTGTTACATATGTACACATGTGCCATGTTTGTGTGATGCACCCATTAACTCGTCATTTACATTAGGTATATCTCCAAATGCTATCCCTCCCCCCTACCCCCTCCCCACAATAGGACCTGGTGTGTGATGTTCCCCTTCCTGTGTCCAAGTGATCTCATTGTTCACTTCCCACTTATGAGTGAGAACATGCGGTACTTGGCTTTCTGTTCTTGTGATAGTTTGCTGAGAATGATGGCTTCCAGCTGCATCCATGTCCCTACAAAGGACACGAACTCATCCTTTTTTATGGCTACATAGTATTCCATGGTGTATATGTGCCACATTTTCTTAATCCAGTCTATCACTAATGGACATTTGGCTTCATTCCAAGTCTTTGCTATTGTGAATAGTGCCGCAATAAATATACAAGTGCATGTGCCTTTATAGCAGCATGATTTATAATCCTTTGGGTATATCCCCAATAATGGGATGGCTGGGTCAAATGGTATTTCTAGTTCTAGATCTTTGAGGAATTGCCAAACTGTTTTCCACAATGGTTGAACTAGTTTACAGTCACACCAAGAGTGTAAAAGTGTTCCTATTTCTCCACATCCTCTCCAGCACCCGTTGTTTCCTGACATTTTAATGATCGTATAAGGTGTAAGAAAAGGATCCAGTTTCAGCTTTCTACCTATGGGTAGCCAATTTTCCCAGTACCATTTATTAAAGAGGGAATCCTTTCCCCGTTTCTTGTTTTTGTCAGGTCTGTCAAAGATCAGATGACTGTAGATGAGTGGTATTATTTCTGAGTGCTCTGTTCTGTTCCATTGGTCTATGTCTCTGTTTTGGTATCAGTACCATGCTGTTTTGGTTATTGGAGCCTTGTAGTATAGTTTGAAGTTAGATGGCGTGATGCCACCAGCTTTGTTCTTTTGGCTTAGGACTGTCTTGGCAATGCGGGGTCTTTTGTGGTTCCATATGAACTTTAAAGCAGTTTTTTCCAATTCTGTGAAAAAGTCATTGGTAGCTTAATGGGGATAACATTGAATCTATGAATTACCTTGGGCAGTATGGCCATTTTCATGATATTGATTCTTCCTATCCATGAGCATGGTATGATCTTCCATTTGTTTGCATCCTCTTTTATTTCACTGAGCAGTGGTTTGTAGTTCTCCTTGAAGAGGTCCTTTATATCCCTTTTAAGTTGGATTCCTAGGTATTTTATTTTCTTTGAAGCTATTGTGAATGGGAGTTCATTCATGATTTGGCTCTCTGTTTGTCTGTTACTGGTGTATAAGAATGCTTGTGATTTTTGCATATTGATTTTGTATCCTGAGACTTTGCTGAAGTTGCTTATCAGCTTAAGGAGATTTTTGGCTGAGACAATGGGGTTTTCCAAATATACAATCATGTCATCTGCAAACAGGGACAGTTTGACTTCTTCTTTTCCTAACTGAATACCCTTTATTTCTTTCTCTTGCCTGATTGCCCTAACCAGAACTTCCAACACTATGTTGACTAGGAGTGGTGAGAGAGGGCATCCCTGTCTTGTGCCAGTTTTCAAAGGGAATGCTTCCTGTTTTTGCCCATTCACTATGATATTGGCTGTGGGTTTGTCATAAACAGCTCTTATTATTTTGAGATATGTTCCATCAATGCCAATTTTATTGAGAGTTTTTATCATGAAGGGCTGTTGAATTTTATCAAAGGCCTTTTCTGCATCTATTGAGATAATCATGTGGTTTTTGTCTTTGGTTCTATTTATATGCTGGATTATATTTATTGATTTGCGTGTGTTGAACCAGCCTTGAATCCCAGGGATGAAGCCCACTTGATCATGGTGGATAAGCTTTTTGGTGTGCTGCTGAATTCGGTTTGCCAGTATTTTATTGAGAATTTTTGCATCAATGTTCATCAGGGATATTGGTCTAAAATTCTCTTTTTCTGTTGTATCTCTGTAAGGCTTTGGCATCAGGATGATGTTGGCCTCATTAAAAGAGTTAGGGAGGATTCCCTCTTTTTCTATTGATTGGAATAGTTTCAGAAGGAATGGTACCAACTCCTCGTTGTACCTCTGGTTGAATTTGGCTGTGAATTCTTCTGGTCCTGGACTTTTTTTGGTTGGTAAGCTATTAATTATTGCCTCAATTTCAAAGCCTGCTATTGGTCTATTCAGGGATTCAACTTCTTCCAGGTTTAGTCTTGGGAGAGTGTAAGTGTCCAGGAAATTATCCATTTCTTCTAGGTTTCCTAGTTTATTTGTGTAGAGGTGTTTATAGTATTCTCTGATAGTAGTTTCTATTTCCATGGGGTTGGTGTTGATATCTCCTTTTTCATTTTTTATTATGTCTATTTGATTCTTCTCTCTTTTCTTCTTTATTAGTCTTGCTAGTGGTCTATCAATTTTGTTGATCTTTTCAAAAAGCCAACTCCTGGATTCATTGATTTTTTGGAGGGTTTTTTGTGTCTCTATCTCCTTCAGTTCTGCTCTGATCTTAGTTATTTCTTGCCTTCTGCTAGCTTTTGAATGTGTTTGCTCTTGCTTCTCTAGTTCTTTTAATTGTGATGTTAGAGTGTCAATTTTAGATCTTTCCAGCTTTCTCTTGTGGGCATTTAGTGCTATAAATTTCCCTCTACACACTGCTTTAAATGTGTCCCAGAGATTCTGGTATGTTGTATCTTTGTTGTCATTGGTTTCAAAGAACATCTTTATTTCTGCCTTCATTTAGTTATGTACCCAGTAGTCGTTCAGGAGCAGGTTGTCCAGTTTCCATGTAGTTGAGCGGTTTTGATTGAGTTTCTTAGTCGTGAGTTGTCGTTTGATTGCACTGTGATCTGAGAGACAGTTTGTTTTAATTTCTGTTCTTGTCCATTTGCTGAGGAATGCTTTACTTCCAACTATGTGGCCAATTTTGGAATAAGTGCAATGTTGTGCTGAGTAGAATATACATTCTGCTGATTTGGGGTGGAGAGTTCTATAGATGTCTATTAGGTCCGTTTGGTGCAGAATTGAGTTCAATTCCTAGATATCCTTGTTTACTTTCTCTTTAATTGATCCATCTAACGTTCACAGTGGGGTGTTAAATCCTCCCATTATTTTTGTTTGGGAGTCTAGGTCTCTTTATAAGTCTCTAAGGACTTGCTTGATGAATCTGGGTTCTCCTGTATTGGGTGCATATATATTTAAGATAGTTAGCTCTTCCTGATGAATTGATCCCTTTACCATTATGTAATGGCCTTCTTTGTCTCTTTCGATCTTTGATGCTTTAAAGTCTGTTTTATTAGAGACTAGCATTGCAACCCCTGCTTTTTTTTTCTTTTCCAATTGCTTGGTAGATCTTCCTCCATCCCTTTATTTTGAGCCTATGTGTGTCTCTGCATGTGAGATGGGTCTCCTGAATACAGCAAACTGATGGGTCTTGACTTTTTATCCAGTTTGCCAGTCCGTGCCTTTTAATTGGATCATTTAGTCCATTTACATTTAAGGTTAATATTGTTTTGTGTGAACTTGATCCTGTCATTATGATATTAGCTGCTTATTTTGCTCGCTAGTTGATGCAGTTTCATCCTAGCATTGATGGACTTTACATTTTGACATGTTTTGCAATGACTGGTACCTGTTGTTCCTTTCCATGTTTAGTGCTTCCTTCAGGGTCTCTTGTAAGGCAGGCCTGGTGGTGACAAAATCTCTAAGCATCTGCCTATCTGTAAAGGATTTTATTTCTCCTTCATTTATGAAACTTAGTTTGGCTGGATATGAAATTCTGGGTTGAAAATTCTTTTCTTTAAGAATGTTGAATATTGGCCCCCACTCTCTTCTGGCTTGGAGAGTTTCTGCTGAGAGATCTGCTGTTAGTCTGATGGGCTTCCATTTGTGGGTAACCCGACCTTTCTCTCTGGCTGCCCTTAACATTTTTTTCTTCAATTCAACTTTGGTGAATCTGACAATTATGTGTCTTAAAGTTATTCTTCTCGAGGTGTATCTTTGTGGGGTTCTCTATATTTCCTGGATTTGAATGTTGGCCTGCCTTACTAGGTTGGGGAAGTTCTCCTGGATGATATCCTGTAGAGTGTTTTCCAACTTGGTTCCATTTTCCCCGTCACTTTCAGGCACACCAATCAGACGTAGATTAGGTCTTTTCACATAATCTCATATTACTTGGAGGCTTTGTTCATTTCTTTTTCTCTTTTTTATCTACACATCTCTTCTCACTTCATTTCATTCATTTGATCTTCAATCGCTGATACTCTTTCTTCCAGTTGATTGAGTCGGTTACTGAACTTGTGCATTTGTCACATAGTTCCCGTGTTATGGTTTTCATCTCTATCATTCTCTTAAGGATTTCTCTACATTTGTTATTCTAGTTATCCATTTATCAAATCTTTTTTCAAGGTTTTTAGTTTCTTTGCGCTCGTTATGTAGTTCCTCCTTTAGCTCTGAGAAGTTTGATCGACTGAAGACTTCTTCTCTTGACTCATCAAAGTCATTCTCCGTCCACCTTTTTTCCGTTGCTGGCAATGAGCTGTGTTCCTTTGGAGGGGGAGATGCACTCTGATTTTTTGAATTTCCAGCTTTTCTGTACTGCTTTTTCCCCATCTTTGTGGTTTTATCAGCCTTTGGTCTTTGATGTTGGTGATGTACTGATGGGGTTTTGGTGTGGGTATCCTTTCTGTTTGTTAGTTTTCCTTCTAAGAGTCAGGACCCTCAGCTGTAGGTCTGTTGGAGTTTGTTTGAGGTCCACTCCAGACCCTGTTTGCCTGGGTATCAGCAGCGGAGGCAGCAGAATATAGAATATTGCTGAACAGCGAGTGTTGCTGTCTGATTCTTGCTCTGGAAGCTTCATCTCAGGGGTGTACCCTGCCGTGTGAGGGGTGAGGTGTTGGTCTGCACCTAGTGGGGGATATCTCCCCCTAGGCTACTCAGGGGTCAGGTACCCACTTGAGCTGGCAGTCTGTCCCGTTCTCAGACCTCAACCTCGGTGTTGGGAGATCCACTGCTCTCTTCAAAGCTGTCAGACGGGGGCGTTTACCTCTGCTGAGGTTTCTGCTGCTTTTTGTTTAGCTATGCCCTGTCTCCAGAGGAGGAGTCTACAGAGGCAGGCCGGCCTCCTTGAGCTGTGGTGGGCTCCACCCAATTCCAGCTTCCTGGTGGCTTTATTTACCTACTTAAGCCTCAAGAATGGTGGGCGCCCTCCCACAGCTCTGCTGCCATCCTGCAGTTAGATCTGAGACTGCTGTGCTAGCAATGAGGCAGGCTCCGTGGCAGTGGGACCTTCTGGGCCAGGTGTAGGATATAATCTCCTGGTGTGCCTTTTGCTAAGACCCTTGGTAAAGCACAGTATTAGGGTGGGAGTTACCCAATTTTCCAGGTGTTGTGTGTCTCGATTTCCTTGGCTAGGAAAAGAAATTCCCTTTCCCCTTGTGCTTCCCAGGTGAGGTGATGCATTGCCCTGCTTCAGCTCTGGATGGTCATGCTGCACCCACAATCCAGAGTCAAGTGTCCGACACGACCCAGTGAGATGAACCTGGTACCTCAGTTGAAAATGCAGAAATCACCTGTCTTCTATGTCACTCACACTGGGAGCTGGAGGCTGGAACTGTTCCTATTTGGCCATCTTTGGCATGCCCCCCCCAGATATTTTTATATTGAAGGATTTATTCCAAGTCAATAATTAGAAAGGATAAAAAAGATTTACATGCAGTTATGCATTGCAGCACTTATAATATAAAAAAATTAAAAATCAAAAATATTAATTTGTTAAGTAATGGGATTTCCAAATAATGACCTTCTATATAGCCATTAAAGTTGTGATTTAATAAATATGCGTTTAATTATCAGCAGAAGTATTCACATTTAAGAACTTGTATTATTTAAAAGAATTTGACACTCTACAAGACAGAGATTTTTCTCTCCAGTTAAACCTCAGAAGGTAAGGCAGCTTTTACAAAAAGTATCCTACATACCTTTAGTATAAATAATTGAAATATTTATTTAAAACTAGGATGTCATACCTCACACTGCAGAGCTCTTGTTCCCATTTAACTTTTTGGTTCTCTAACTGTGATTTTATTTCTTTTGCTTCTGATAGTTCCTTTTGTAGTACACAAAATTTATTTTTCATTTTTTTCAGTTTTGTTGTAAGTTGTTCACAGTGATCTTTTTTAAGTTCCCATGCTCTTTTACAAGAAGGAACTTCATCCAAGATTTTTGATAGGCTAGTTGAATCTGTCACAAGGAAGAGATAGAAATAAAACGTATTAGTACTTTTGGGATATAAAGGGCTGCATATTTTAACAATCAATAACTCACACACTGAACAAATTTATATTGATTGCCTACCATGGCGAAGGCATTATACTACATTCTGCAGATTAAACAGAAAAAAACAAAACAAAACAAAACTCTGCTCTTGTTTAGCTTAAAATATAAAATAAAAAGCAAAGCCCCAGAAAAGTTACAATTGTAAATTCAGATAGATACTGTAAGAAAACAGATTGCTTAAAATAAGATCTATACTAGGCCCATGGAAAAATCCCCTGAGGAATGTATGGCTACACTGAGGAACAAATCCTGAAAAGGATGTAGTTGAGCAAGTGGGGAAGAAAAGCATTTTAGCCAGTGTGTGGCATGTGCTGAAGCTCTAGTGTAGTCTGCCTCTAGCCACAAGAGAACAACAGGTGTTGATTTTTCTTCTTAGCTAAAATAATTAAAAATAAAACACACAAAATACACTAAACAATTTTTTAGACAGTGGACATTAGGCAAAGAAGATGATAATCCCTGAAAAACAGAAAAAGAAAATGGAAAGCAAACCTCATGAATGTTTCAGCTTCCTGCCTTGACAGAGATTCCAAGACATGACACAGGAAGAAAAAACTGAAGTGGAACCTACCAGACTCTCTTGGTTGCATTGCTGAAGCTTAGAGTCTGGTAAAACCAAAGGAGACAGACAACACCAAACAGAACACTGAGGAGGAGAGAGAGATACAGAAGCGAAAGCAAGAAACCCCTGGAAATCCCCTCCCAGTATTTAGCAAAATAATGAAGATTGCATGTGAGCCAGAAAACTACCTAAGACCAAGCCAGGTCAGGGGAACTTATAAAGTTAGTGAAAATCACACCTGTGCTTACATAGTACCAAGAAGAGTGCCTATTTTTATAGATTTGCCTGGGAAGACTCAGACTTCCCAGGAAAATGAATAGTCTGAAAGGTCTTGCCTCAGGTGTGGGGAGTTAGCTCATGCCATAAAAAGAAAAAATAAAAAGGATCAAGCTGTTTATACGTAACTCAACTCTATTCTACAATAAAAATCAAGAAGATAAGTAGAGCAATAGAAGATACTTTAAAAAACTAAATTACACTTGTAAAGATACAAGTTACAATGCTGGAGATGAAAGCTATGCTGAGTAGATATGAGCATAGATTGATTTGCCACCAAGAAAGAAAAGTTTCATAAATTTGAGACACTAGAGAACTATCAGCAAACTCCCAACACATAATATATAAGTCCCTAAAGAAGTAGGAGGCGAGACAGAAAAAAAGTTTGAGGAAAAATTGGCTAAATATATTCTAAACTTAATGAAAGCTACAATCCCACAGATCCAGGCTGGTATCTGTCTGGAAGTGAAGAAATGAAAATATAAGATTGTAATTTCTTATACCATCTATGTTATGATGTAATATTACTTGAAGGTGGGTTGTGATGAGGAAAATCCATACACTATATATCCTAAAACAACCACTAAGACAGCAAAGCAAAGAGTTATATCTAATAACCAAATAAACTTATATGACAAAAAGATATGACTAAATCATAAAGAAATATAAAACTAGATCAATAACTAAAAAACATTATACCTATATATATACATATAAAACTAAATCATAAAAATTACTAAACTAGTCTGAAGGAAGCAGAAAAAGAATAAAACAAAGCAAAGAAGATCTGGGACTAATAGAAATCAAACAGCATGGTGACAGACAATTTTTATCATATCAATAATTACATTATAAATTAAACTGATCGAAAAACCTCTGCTCAAAGGCAGATTGTCAGAATGGATATGAAAGTAAGATCTACCTGTATAACACCTATAAGAAATAAACTTTAAATATAAAGACAAAAATTGGTTAAAGATGAAACAAGACACACCACACTAACACGTGACAAAAGAAGACTGAGGAAGAGTGGTTGTATTAATACCAAAGTACATTTCATAGCAGAAATATTACCAGCAATAAACAAGGTCATTTTATAGTGACAAAGGGTTCACTTAATCAAGAAAACATAACAGTCCTAAATATTTTTGTAGAAAATAATGTAAATCCTTCAAAATACATGATACAAAAATAGATAGAACTGCAAAAGAAATGGACAAATGCCCAAGTATAGTCTAAAATTTCTAAACCCCTTACTCAAGTAGTAGAATAAGGAGGCAGAAAGTCGGCAAGAATGTGGTAGACTTTACACCATTCTTCAGAAGTACTTAAAGACTATATTCTAGATCATATCTTAATGAAAGGATTGAGAAGGATTTAGGTCACACAAAACATGTTACCTGACCCAAAAACAATGAAATTAAAAATCAATAATAAAAATGTACCTGGAACAACTCAACTATTGGAAATTAAGTAACATAACATCCAAACAACCCTGGGTTGGTTCCAAAAATAATAAAAAGAAAAATTAGAAAGTATTTTGAACTAACTTCAAACGAAAACACAACACGTTAGATATTGTAAAATGCATCTACAACAGCACTTAAATAAAAATTTTCAGCACTGAATGTCTACATTAGAAGACTCTCAAATAAATAACTTTGACTTTTACCTTAAGAAACTAAAGAAAAAAATAAGAAAAAAGTAAACTCAACGGAAGTAGAGGAAATGATAAATATCTGCATTGGCTTGAATGTTTTTGTCCTTGCAAATTTCATATGCTAAAATCAAATCACAGAGGTGATGTTATTAGGAGGCAGGAGTTTTGGGATGTAATTAGGTCATGAGGGCCACCCTTCATAAATGGATTAATGCTCTGATAGAAATAACCCCAGAGAGCCTCTTTATCCTTTCTGCCATGTGAGGACACAGGGCAAAAGAATGCATCAATGAATCAGGAAGTGGTACCTCTTCAGACATAAAATCTGATGATACCTTGATCTGGAACTGTGCGGCTTCCAAAATTGTGAGAATTCAATCTATGTTCTTGATAAGCTCCCAACTATAGATTTTTTAAATAATAGGCAAAGAGAACTAAAACATCAGAGATGGAACTAATAAAACACAAAAATGATAGAAAAATTGAACAACACCAAACACTTTGAGAGGATCAATAAAAGCAAAAGTCTATCTAGCCAAACTAGCTCTTGAAAAGAAAAAGCTACAGTTACTAACTCTGGAAATGAGTTAATGTGACATTATTTCAGATTCTACAGATACTTAAAAATACAAGGTAATATTAAAAAATGTATGTGAATAAACATGACAACTCAGACAAAATTGACAAATTCATTGAAATGTGAAAATTACCATCTGATTTTTGACGAAACTGAAAAAAAAAAAAGCAATGGGAAAAGAATTCCCTATTTAATAAATGGTGTTGGGAAAACTGGCTGGCCACATGCAGAAAACTGAAAGCTGACCCCTTCTTTACACCTTATACAAAAATTAACTCCAGATGGATTAAAGACTTAAGCATAAAACCTAAAACCATAAAAAGCCTAAAAGAAAACCTAGGCAATACCATTCAGGACATAGGCATGGGCAAGGATTTCATGACTAAACATCAAAAGCAATGGCAACAAAAGCTAAAATTGACAAATGGGACCTAAATAAACTAAAGAGCTTTGGCACAGCAAAAGAAACTAGCATCAAAATGAACAGGCAACCTTTAGGATAGTAGAAAATTTCTGCAATCTATTCATCTGACAAAGGGCTAATATCCAGAACCTATAATAACTTAAACACATTTACAAGAAAAAAACAAACAGCTCCATCAAAAAGTGGGTGAAGGATATTAACAGACACTTCTTCAAAGACGACATTTATGCAGCCAACAAACATAGGAAAGAAAAATTCATCATCATTGATCATTAGAGAAACGCAAATCGAAACCACAATGAGATATAATCTCATGGCAGTTAAAATTGCAATCATTAGAAAGTCAGGAAACGAGCCTGTAATCCCAACACTTTGGGAGGCCGAGACAGGCGGATCATGAGGTCAGGAGATCGAGACCATCTTGGCTAACACGGTGAAACCCCATTTCTACTAAAAAATACAAAAAACTAGCCGGGCAAGGTGGCGGGTGCCTGTAGTCCCAGCTACTCAGGAGGCTGAGGCAGGAGACTGGCGTAAACCCGGGAGGCAGAGCTTGCAGTGAGCTGAGATCTGGCCACTGCACTCCAGCCTGGGTGACAGAGTGAGACTCTGTCTCAAAAAAAAAAAAAAAAAAAGTCAGGAAACAACAGATGCTGGAGAGGATGTGGAGAAATAGGAACACTTTTACACTGTTGGTAGGAGTGTAAATTATTTCAACCATTGTAGAAGACAGTGTGGTGATTCCTCAAGGATCTAGAACCAGAAATACCATTTGACCCAGTCATCCCATTACTGGGTATATACCCAAACGATTATAAATCATGCTACTATAAAGACACATGCACACGTATGTTTATTGCGGCACTATTCACAATAGCAAAGACTTGAAACCTACCCAAATATCCATCAATGATAGACTGGATAAAGAAAATGTGGCCCATATACACCATGGAATACTATGCGGCCATAAAACAGGATGAGTCCATGTCCTTTGCAGAGACATGGATGAAGCTGGAAACCATCATTCTCAGCAAACTAGCACAAGAACAGATAACCAAACACTGCATGTTATCACTCATAAGTGAGAGTTGAACAATGAGAACATATGGACACGGGGAGGGGAACATCACACACCAGGGCCTGTTGTGGGGTAAGGGGCTAGGGGAGGGGTAGCATTAGGAGAAGTACGTAATGTAGACGATAGGTTGATGGGTACAGAAAATCACCATGGCACATGTATACCTATATAACAAACCTGCACGTTCTGCACATGTAACCTAGAACATAAAGTATAACAATAATAATAGAAAAAAGAAAAAAATTTTAACTAGGAATAACAGTATACTGATTCTGGCAAACATTCAGAGGAAACCTTTATGTAAGAAATCCAATTCTTTTTTCCAAAATAAAAATGGTGTCAACAATAGAAAAATAAAATCTAGTCAGTAGTCAAAAAAAAAAAAATACAATATCTCAAGAAAAAATAGATAACCTGCATTGCCCTAAATCTATAAAAGAGTATTAAGTCATACTTAAAAATTTTCTTACAATGAAAAGTCCAGGCCAAGAATACTACACTGGTGGTTTCTACCAAATATTCTAGAGAAAAAATGAGATATAATTCTAAACAAACTCTACCCCTAAAATAAAAGAAAGTACGATATAGTTTGGATGTGTGTCCCCTCCAAAATCTCCCATTGAAATGTAATCCCCAATGTTGGAAGTAAAGTTTGGTGAGAGGTGAATGCATCATGAGGAAAGATTTCTCACAAATAACTTAGCACCATGCCCTTGGTGTTGTCCTCATAATAGTGATTCTCATGAAAATTGGTCATTTAAATGTGCATGGCACCTCCCACCTCTCTCTCTTTCTCCTACTCTGGCCATGTGATGTGCAAATTCCTGCTTCAGCTTCTGCCATAACTGTAAGCTTCCACAGTCCTCCCCAGAAGCAGAGCCCCATGTTATGCTTCTTGTACAACCTGTAGAACTGTGAGCCAGTGAAACCTATTTTCTCATAAATTACCCAATCTCAGGTATTTCTCTATAGCAATGGACAAATAGCCTAATACAGAGTACATTTCAACTCATTGTATAATGCTAGCATTACTCTAAATCAAAACCAGATGATATTATTATAAACAAGAGAAATGCCTTATGAACATGCATGCAAAATTCAACCAATTTGTGAAGCAACAATGATAATCTTAGAAAGATGAGTGAATAAACTGTGCTATAGTCATACAATGGAATATTACTAAGGACTAAAAGTAGATGAACTATCAAGCTATGAAAAGACTTAAATGCATATTTCCAAAAATGACATTATCCATAAAACAAAATTATGGATAGAGTAAAAAGATCAGTGATGGTTAACAAAAGGTTGAGGAGCAAAGATGTGTGTTGATATCCTGTGTTTTTCCAATTTTCAGAACTTTTGGCTCATCTTTCTAATCTGAAAAAGAGAGTCATTTCTTCTATTTAAGTTTACTTTCACTTGCTTGAGACATGTTATCACCCTTGAGGGTGTGGCTTTAATGTATGCTGAGGAATACAATTTGTTTCTGAGTGCTGTCAGGGGAGTCAGCCTCTGTATGATTCTTTTGGATATATGTAAACTTAGTATGGTGGTTTTCCCAAATGCTAGTTCTCATGGCAGCATACTGGGCATGTGAGAAAGCCCTTGATGTACTGTGGCAGAAGTGGGTAAGAACATGCTTTGTCTTTGTTTTACTGGTAGGAACTCTCTGTTGCCTCAGGTTATCGGCAAGCCTGTGTAATGCCTAGTGCCCAGAATTCTCTACTCAGCTCCAGAAAGAAGGACGAAGCTTAGCAAAACTACACTGACAAGCTGGACTGAACTGACAAAACTGGCCTGCTGTTTGGATACCTTAATGAGGAGCACAAGCACCAGCCAAGACAAGGGTCTCAGGAAAAGCTCTTAGTGAATGACAAAGAGGATCCCAGAGGAAAGAGAAAACGCGGCAACAGTTCTGTCCTGAGTGGTCATGAATGGCTCGGCTTCCTTATCAAAACCCTGACCTAAGACTCATAGAAAGCTTATATGACTTTTTTTCTTCAAAAAAGCAGTCTCCTGTCTTCCTCTCCCCACAAAAACACACTATGTCTGATAGTTGCCATTTACCCAGATAAGTTTAATTAAATATCAACCCTCATTTTCTTTCAGGAATTAATATTTTACTATTACTTTCTTTGATTGATTCAGCAAACTTTATGATAGTTTGTTTTCCAGGATAAATTATTCATCAGTAAGATTCTTCAAAGATATGTATACTTTTATATCAATGAAATTTATGTCTAGTCTCTTAAAGTTAAAAAAAAAGTCTAGGTTCAAACTATATCAAAAGCGTGCAGAGTCCCAGGTGACAAAAAGTAAATATGTAACTATTTTCCTTTAAAAACAAAAACATTGAGTTTAAAATTTTTGAGTGAAAAAAGAAAAAAAAACACACAAGAAAAATTTTACAAACCATTTCATCATCTAGAGCCCATTTATCATATGGCATCTGTGAATCTCACACATAGCTAACATATACTGGTTAAAAACTATGAGAGTTTCTGAAGTACAAGATACACTGAGAATCACTTACTAAATTACAAACATTCATCATATTCTTTAATTTATCCTATAATTGAGAAGGTACACAGTTACAATGATAGTTTAGTTGAATGTAAAATTGATGTCTCATCAATGAAAGTGTAATGAATTCATGAGCAAGGATGTATATTAGGGAATAATAGTAAATAAAAATATTCATTGTTTTCTATACACATGTGGTGTAGTTTTATGTCTACATTTTTTTTTGCATCCTCTCATTTATCCATTTGAATGTTTCTTGATCTCATGTCAGTGAGCATATACAATTCATAAAGAAAATAATGTATAAAAAAATTTCACTATTGAAATATTCATTCAAAAACTTGACTGTTAAACATTAATTAGGTATAAACATTTTTATTTTGAAATCAGTATAATATTTAAAAATTAGTTTTAGTATTCAAGTAATAAATTTAGTATTTTTTGTTTGTTTCTAATATTAGTCTGATTTGATTTATCATATTAGTCTCTAACAAATTTTTATTTTTTTATTTTAATTTTTTTTGAAATGGAGCTCATTCTGTCAACCCTGCTGGAGTGTAGTGGCGTGATCTTGGCTCACTGCAACCTTCAACCCCTGGGTTCAAGCAACTCTCCTGCCTCAGCCTCTTGAGTAGCTGAGATTACAGGCGTGTGCAACCATGCCAAGCTAATATATATATATTTTTTAATATTTTTAGGAGAGACAGGGTTTCACCATGTTGGCCAGGCTGGTCTCGAACTGCTGACCCCAAGTGATCCACCCACTCGCCTCAGCCTCCCAAAGTGCTGGGACTACAGGCATGAGCCATCGGGCCTGGCCTTCTAACAGATTTTTATAGAACAGCAATTTTACTAACAAAGCCAATGAGTTCATATTCAAATTTTTCTCACTTAAATAACTAATATCAACAAAACATATCTCTATGAATCCTGAAAGCAATAGAGAAGAGTAATGAGTCACTGTGGTAGACCCAAATCTAGTAATCCCTCCTTCTTCCAATACTCTCCAGAGCATACCCAATATAATCTTTTGGAGTGAAAATATTCCAAATGCATCTGAAGCGAGTTCACTCAAGTTTCCTTCTTAGAAACTTCAAAATTACCTAGTTAGCTTCTTCCCCTCACGCCCCTTCATGCCTCACAATTGCTATTCTTTAGCAAAAATAATCTCCAGATCTGTGGTCTTGATTCTTTCCCTTCAGCACTTTTTAAAATAAATTTTCCTACCACTTTCTGTCCCTTTCAGAAGTAGTATCATGCATCTATAAATTCTTTTGTTGTTTTTTAACCTCTGTCTTCTCCTCTTCTGGCTAAAAACATACTTAGAAATAAAATCAAAATAAGGCTTTCCCTTGACTCTGTTATGTCTTGACATTCCATCCAATTGCTCTTCTTCCAAATTATTTCAATGAAAACTCTATACCCTTGCTACTCAGTGCATGGTCCAAGAACCACCAGCATCAGCATCACCTGAAAATTTATTAAAACTGCACAATCTCAAGTCTGTTGAATCAGAATGTGCATTGTTAACAAGTTCTGTAGCTCACTTATTAAAGTGTGAAAACTTCTGGACCATACTGAAAAAATATACACATATGTGGCTGCCCATATATGCCAATAATATATTCACCAATAATAGATAAAACATGGCTTTGCATAGTCAGGTAATTCCATCCCTAATGTCTTCCACAAATGAGTAAGAAAGGGTGGATATTTTTTATTGTTATTACACTTCAAGTTCTAGGGTATATGTACACAATATGCAGGTTTGTTACATATGTAGACATGTGCCATTTTGGTGTGCTGCACCCATTAACTCGTCATTTACATTAGGTATTTTTCTTAATGCTATCCCTCTCCTCTCCCCTACTCGATGACAGGTTCCAGTGTGTAATGTTCCCCACCCTGTGTCCAAGTGTTCTCACTGTTCAATTCCCACCTATAAGTGAGAACACGCAGTGTTTGGTTTTCCGTCCTTGCAATAGTTTGCTCAGAATGATGGTTTCCAGCTTCATCCGTGTTCCTATAAAGGACATGAACTAATCTTTTTTATGGCTGCATAGTATTCCATGGTATGTATATGCCACATTTTCTTAATCCAGTTTATCATTGATGGGCATTTGGGTTGGTTTCAAGTCTTTGCTATTGTAAATAGTGCCACAATAAACATATGTGTGCATGTGTCTTTATAGTAGCATGATTTATAATCCTCTAGGTATATAACCAGTAATGGGACTGCTGGATCAAATGGTATTTCTAGTTCTAGATTCTTGAGGAATTGCCACACTGTCTTCCACAATGGCTCAACTAGGTTACAGTCCCACCAACAGTGTAAAAGTGTTCCTATTTCTCCACATCCTCTCCAGCACCTGTTGTTTCCTGACTTTTTAATGATCACCATTCTAACTGGTGTGAGATGGTATCTCATTGTGGTTTTGATTTGCATTTCTCTGATGACCAGTGATGATAAGCATTTTTTCATGTGTCTGTTGGCTGCATAAATGTCTTCTTTTGAGAAGTGTCTGTTCATATCCTTCACCCACTTTTTGATGGGGTTGTTTGCTTTTTCTTGTAAAGTTGACTTCTTTATAGATTCTGGATATTGGCCCTTTGTCAGATGAGTATATTGCAAAAATTTTCTCCCATTTTGGAGGTTGCCTGTTCACTTTGATCGTAGTTTCTTTTGCTGTGCAGAAGCTCTTTAGTTTAATTAGATACCATTTGTCAATTTTGGCTTTTGATGCCATTGCTTTTAGTGTGTTAGTCATGAAGTCCTTGCCCATGCCTATGTCCTGAATGGTATTGCCTAGGTTTTCTTCTAGGGTTTTTATGGTTTTAGGTCTAATGTTTAAGTCTTTAATCAATCTTAAATTGATTTTTGTATAAGGTGTAAGGAAGGGATCCAGTTCCAGCTTTCTACATATGGCTAGCCAGTTTTCACAGTATCATTTATTAAATAGAGAATCATTTCTCCATTTTTTGTTTTTGTCAGGTTTGTCAAAGATCAGATGGTTGTAGATGTGTGGTGTTATTTCTGAGGGCTCTGTTCCATTCCATTGGTCTATATGTCTGTTTTGATACTAGTATCATGCTGTTTTGGTTACTGTAGCCTCGTAGTATAGTTTGAAGTCAGGTAGCGTGATGCCTCCAGCTTTGTTCTTTTGGCTTAGGATTGTCTTGGCAATGCAGGCCCTTTTTTGGTTACATCTGAAATTTAAAGTAGTTTTTTTCCAATTCTGTGAAGAAACTCATTGGTAGCTTGATGGGGATGGCACTGAATCTACAAATTACCTTGGGCAGTATGGCCATTTTCATGATACTGATTCTTCCTCTCCATGAGCATGAAATGTTCTTCCATTTGCTTGTATCCTCTTTTATTTTGTTGAGCAATGGTTTGTAGTTCTTCTTGAAGAGGTCCTTCACATCCCTTGTAAGTTGGATTCCTAGGTATTTTCTTCTCTTTGAAGCAATTTTGAATGGGAATTCACTCATGATTTGGTTCTCTGTGTGTCTGTTATTGGTGTGTAGGAATGCTTGTGATTTTTGCACATTGATTTTGTATCATGAGACGTTGCTGAGGTTGCTTACATCAACTTAAGGAGATTTTGCGCTGAGACGATGGGGTTTTCTAAATATACAATCATATCGTCTACAAACAGGGACAATATGATTTCCTCTTTTCCTAATTGAATACCCTTGATTTCTTTCTCTTGCCTGATTGCCCTGGCCAGAACTTCCAACACTATGTTGAATAGGAGTGGTAAGAGAGGGCATCCCTGTCTTGTACCAGTTTTCAAAGGGAATGCTTCCAGTTTTTGCCCATTCAGTATGATATTGGCTGTGGGTCTGTCATAAATAGTTCTTATTATTTTGAGATATGTCTGCTCAATACGTAGTTCATTGAGAGTTTTTAACATGAAGCGCTGTTGAATTTTGTCAAAGGTCTTTTCTGCATCTTTTGAGATAATCATGTGGTTTTTGTCTTTCATTCTGTTTATATGCTGGATTGCATTTATTGATTTGTGTACATTGAACCAGCCTTGCATCCCAGGGATGAGGCCAACTTGATCATGGTGGATAAGGTTTTTAATGTGCTGTTGGATATGATTTGCCAGTATTTTATTGAGGATTTTTGCATCGATGTTCATCAGGGATATTGGTCTAAAATTCTCTTTTTTTGTTGTGTCTCTGCCAGGCTTTGGTATCAGGATGATGCTGGCCTCATAAAATGAGTTAGGGAGGATTCCCTCTTTTTCTATTGATTGGAATAGTTTCAGAAGGAATGTAACCAGCTCCTCCTTGTACCTCTGGTAGAATTCAACTGTGAATCTGTCTGGTCCTGGACGTTTTTGGTTGATAGGCTATTAATTATTGCCTCAATTTCAGAGCCTGTTATTGGTCTATTCAGGGATTCAACTTCTTCCTCGTTTAGTCTTGGGAGGGTGTATTTGTACAGGAATTTACTCATTTATTCTAGATTTTTTAGTTTATTTGTGAGAAGTATTTATAGTATTTTCTGATGGTAGTCTGTATTTCTGTGGGATCAGTGGTGATATCCCCTTTATCATTTTTTATTGCATCTTCTCTCTTTTTTCCTTTATTAGTCTTGCTAGTGGTCTGTTTTGCTGTTCTTTTCAAAAAATCAGCTCCTGGAATCATTGATTTTTTGAAGGTTTTTTTTGTGTCTCTGTCTCCTCAGATCTGCTCTGATCTTAATTATTTTTTGCCTTCTGCTAGCTTTTGAATGTGTTTGCTCTTGCTTCTCTAGTTCTTTTAATTGTGATGTTAGGGTGTCAATTTTGGATCTTTCCTGCTTTCTCTTGTGGGCATTTAGTGCTATAAATTTCCCTCTACACACTGCTTTAAATGTGTCCCAGAGATTCTGGTATGTTGTATCTTTGTTGTCATTGGTTTCAAAGAACATTTTTATTTCTGCCTTCATTTGGTTGTTTACCCAGTAGTCATTCAGGAGCAGGTTGTTCAGTTTCCATGTAGCAGTGTGGTTTTGAGTGAGTTTCTTAATCCTGAGTTCTAATTTGATTGCACTATGATCTGAAAGATAGTTTGTTGTGATTTCTGTGCTGTTACATTTGCTGAGGAGTGCTTTACTTCCAACTATATGGTCAATTTTGGAATAAGTGTGATGTGATGCTGAGAAGAATGTATCTTCTGTTGATCTGGGATAGAGAGTTCTGTAGATTAGCTCCACTTGGTGCAGAGCTGAGTTCAAGTCCTGGATATCCTTGTAAACCTTCTGTCTCATTGATCTGTACAATTTTGACAGTGGGGTGTTAAAGTCTCCCATTAGTATTGCCTGGGAGTCTAAGTCTCTTTGTAGGTCTCTAAGGACTTGCCATATGAATCTGGGTGCTCCTGTATTGGGTGCATATATATTTAGGATAGTTAGCTCTTCTTGTTGAATTGATCCCTTTACCATTATATAATGGCCTTCTTTGTCTCTTTTGATCTTTGTTGGTTTAATGTCTGTTTTATTAGAGAGTAGGAGAGCAACCTCTGCTTTTTTTTTGTTTTCCATATGCTTGGTAGATCTTCCTCTATTCCTTTATTTTGAGCTTATGTGTGTCTCTGCACATGAGATGGGTCTCCTGAATACAGCACACTGATGGGTCTTGAGTCTTTATCCAATTTGCCAGTCTGTGTCTTTTAATTGGTGCATGTAGCCCATTTACATTTAAGGTAAATATTGTTATGTTTGAATTTGATCCTGTCATTACGATGTTAGCTGGTTATTTTGCTCATTATTTAAAGCAGTTTCTTCCTAGCATTGATGGTCTTTACAATCTGGCATGTTTTTGCAGTGGCTGGTACCGGTTGTTCATTTCTGTGTTTAGTGCTCCCTTCAGGAGCTCTTGTAAGGCAGGTCTGGTGGTGACAAAATCTCTCAGCATTTGCTCGTCTGTAAAGGATTTTATTTCTCTTTCACGTATGAAGCTTAGTTTGGCTGGATATGAAATTCTGGGTTGAAAATTCTTTTCTTTAAGAATGTTGAATATTGGCTCCCACTCTCTTCTAGCTTGTAAAGTTTCTGCCAAGAGATCCACTGTTCGTCTGATGGGCTTCCCTTTTTGGGTAACCCGACGTTTCTCTCTGGCTGTCCTTAGCATTTTTTCCTTCATTTCAACCTTGGTGAATCTGACTATTATGTGTCTTGGGGTTGCTCTTCTCAAGGAGTATCTTTGTGGTGTTCTCTGTATTCCCTGAATTTGAATGTTGGCCTGCCTTGCTACATTGTGGAAGTTCTCCTGGATGATATCCTGAAGTGTGTTTTCCAACTTGGTTCCATTCTTCCCATCACTTTCAGATAAACTAATGAAACGTAGATTTGGTCTTTTCACATAGTCCCATATTTCTTGGAGGCTTTGTTCATTTCTTTTTCCTCTTTTTTCTCTAAACTTCTCTTCTTGCTTCATTTCATTCTTCTACTTGATCAAGTCAGACCTCTCTGATGAGATTTTAAATGCTTTGACTATTAGTAACATTATTACAGAACAGCAAAAAGTGTGCTAAGCCCTGAGACCTGAACACACTGGATGAGGACTTATGTTACAGTGGTAGAAATAGAAAAAAAGTTAACACTTATAAGTCAATGTAAGTGATCTCTATATAAAGATGGATAGTGATACTCACCCTTTTTTCCACTTGATCGAATCGGCTACTGAAGCTTGTGCATATGTCATGCAGTTCTCGTGCCACGGTTTTCAGCTCGCGTGGAAAATTTTTGCTGTAATTCTTTTAGTAGTTTTTATACTGGAAGCTCACTATATGTTCTTCACACCTTTCTAACCCTACTCTTCCTCTATCTACAGAATTATTTTATCAACCTCCTTTATATACACCTGTTTCTTTTTCCCTCATTTCCTCCCTGTACTTTCTGTCTTCCTCATTCTTTATTCCCTCTTTTACATCTTTCCTCTTATTTCCTGAGGTACCTCAGGTTTTAGAATACCTTGAATTTAAAGTAATAATTCAGTTCCTTTTCTGGCACCATCAACAAATTCTGTTGCTGACACCTGACAAGATATGTAACTTATTACCATTTTAATTCACATTTTTTATACTGTGCATTTAGTGATAATGTTCTTAGGCTATTACAATATATCAGTCCTCAAATCTTTAGATAAACATACTGTCTAATGACTTATAAATAAAAAATGACTCTTACCCTTTAGTTTTCCATTTATTCTTTTGGTTTCTTCTTGATATGTAGCCTCAGGTAAACACGTGTAATTCTGCGCAGCACTTTCAGAAATATTCTGTTCAAAGTTCTATCAATAATGAATTGCAATTTAAAAATAATAAAAATAATGAGTGACATCAAGATTTCCTAACTAACATATTTCAAAAAATACTCAGTTTCCTATTAAAGGCAATTTGATTTAAGGATAGAAACCTATTGAAAACCAAAGCATTTATATAAAGGACTTCACATATGCTCTCTAAATCAAGCTTATTTTCATCTTCATTTAGCTATTGAAACCGTTACCAAGCATGAAAATCCAAAAAAAAAAACATATCCACAGAAAATATATTCACTCATGTGCATGTTTCCAGAGGAAATTACCTTTAAAATATCTAACTCTACTTTGTAGTCCCCAAGAAACATGAGAGGGCATTTAAAACAAAAGACAATCACCTGCTTCTTGCTATATAACATTGACAACATTAAACGTTAAAAATACTCACAATTATAAATTTTTTTTCATGCAATATTGAGTCTGCTTGCATTGTATGCTTTTTTCTTGATTATAGGTCACATGTCTTTCTACTTTTTCTTTTTATTATTATACTTTAAGTTTTAGGATACATGTGCATAATGTGCAGGTTTGTTACGTATGTATACTTGTGCCATGTTGGTGTGCTGCACCCATCAATTCATCAGCACCCATCAACTCGTCCTTTACATCAGGTATAACTCCCAATGCAATTCCTCACCCCTCCCCCTTCCCCCCTCCCCCCTCCCCATAATAGGCCCCGGTGTGTGATGCTCCCCTTCCCAAGTCCAAGTGATCTCATTCTCATTGTTCAGGGTTAAAATAAGACACTTGAAAGGAAGAGAACCTTCAGAGTATGAGACAGAATATTGTAGAAGCGTCTTTATTTAGGTAGACAAGAATTTGAAATAATCAAATATTTTTGAGAAAATTTTTGATTACAGAAGAAATACGTGAATGAAACTTAAAAGAAGAAACATATTCTATTATGTTTAAATGAAAGGAAACCAATATTAGATAGAGTATGTAACTTGATCTCAATTAAGACATAATTTCAGAAAAGTATAGCAAGCCCTTCATAAAGATATAGGAATGTTTATTCATAAAGCATTTATTTACTATATGCCAGGAACACATTTGAAAACTTTTCTACACCTTACAATAATGAAAATGATGATGATGATGTTTACCCCACTTTCTGCTTCTTAGTCTTTCCAGGATGTTAACAGAAAAATTATAAACAAATGTGATCTGTTGTTTTCTCCACTCCAAATGTCTTTCACCTATACTTTTACACATCATCCTACCTCTCATGCTTGTTATAGGAGCTTGACTGGCAGTCTCAAAGAAATCTCTGACTACAGAATTTGACTGCCACTCCCATTCCCATCCTAACTGCAAACTTCTTCAATTTTCTCTAACCTAACACTACCTGTCTTTACATAGAGATCACCTATATTTACCTAAGGGTGTTGTTAACTTTTTCCCTATTCCTACCACTTTAACAAAAGTCCTCATCCTGTGTGTTCTGGTCTCACTGTTTAGCACACTTTTGCTATTCAGTAAGGACATTACTAATAGTCAAAGCATTTAAAATCTCATCAGAGAGATCTAACTTGCTAAATTCCTAGCAAGTTTAGAAAACAGTAGTAGTAGCCTGCTGATACTTAATATACCCTTACACTAGACTAGAAATCCACATGTCTGTTGTTATTTCCCCAATATTTTTCTGACAATACTGCCATCACGTTTAAAAAAAGTACCCTCAATATTTATTACGTCACTGAATACCACTGTCATCATTATCTTACATTTGTATACACATTTTTCAGTTTACAAAATATTTTTACTTTTATTATAATATTGCTCAATTAAAAATAACTAAGAGGTAGATATTAGCACTAATTCAACGAACAAGGCCACTGACATTTGAATACACAAAATAATTTTCTCCAAGGTTACATAACTAGTAAGTAACAGAACCAGAATACTGACTGGTTTTTTGACTTCTACTCATGATTGTTACTACTATAAAGCAGCTACTTCTAACAACCAGCGAGGCCCTTTCCATCTCTTTACATAGCTGTGATCTCAGAATACAGATATTTATGTGGTTGAAAGCATGGCTGCCACAAAAGAACTCAAAGAGTTCTCTTTGTGAAAATGATGTTTATTCTTTAAAAAACTATTCAACCAAATTGTTTTTATTATAGTTTCTCAGGTTTCCTATTTTTCTTGCTCTTCCTTTGCCTAAAATATTCCTTAAGCTCTATGCTGTACAATCCAAATATATCAATACTTTCAAGTCCCAAGCATTATCTTCTCAAGTTCCAAGGTATGCAAAACAAGTTTTACCTTTTTCCTCTGAATCCAGATATACCAGAGAACCATAAATTTGCCTACAGGTAAAAACTGAGGAATTTCATTTCAGGACCCCTGAACTGAAATTCCTCAGTTTTTAGACAAAGGTAGATTCAGAATCCAAATAAACTCCTAGAATTTCTAAGCCATATTTTTACACTATACTACAGTATCTTCTAAATTTAATCCTGAAAATAAGTGGAATTGCACTATGAAGCAATAATCTACTTAGCAAATAATAACTGTTTAGTATGTTCTGAAAAATATCAGAAATTGCTGAAGGGCAATATGCAGAGGTAAGACAATAAAGTCAGTCTCTAAAGTTTCAACATCAATCAATATTTGTATTTAAATAATGAAAACAAAATTACACAATACCTCAGAACTCCAATGTGATTCTGCATATGTTTCTTGTACTGATTTTAATGTGAACATATTATCTATAAAATATTAACCATAGATATATTCATGAGAACATTTATTATGATATATATTAAAAGTATACAAATCTATTTTTTCATGAATCTGTGGTCTTTCTTACTCAACCTGTACATACTTTTTTCAGATTATTCCCGCCACTTTTATGGTCAATCTAATAGAATAGCAAACTAAAATATTTAAAAGTGAACTTTTTATTCATTAGAATAAAAAAAATAGAAATTTGGCTAACTTGTACAAATTATTTCTTCAAAAAGGCAGTAATGTGTTCTTCTTCCCAGAAACAGTATTTTTTGTGCTTGAAATTTAATGAGATAACTTTAAGTATATGTTATCTTTCATTTTTTCTATTTTTTAGCAATACTTAGTTTGATTGACTCAGCAATCTCAATTAGTTATTCAAATGAAATTATCAATAAATAAGACTCTTGAGAAATACAAAATTTTTTTATGTTAACAAACTTTGTCTAACAATTTTAAGTTTCAACATGCATGACAGTATATGTTGTGTATGTGTAATAAAAAAGGTTAAAAAACTTTTATTGCATACACATTAAATTTAAAAACTACTTTAAATATTTTGAGACAGTCTTAAATCAATATCTTCAGAATCACCTTGTGATGTCTTAGAGAAACATTAGAAATCTATATAAAAATAATTGCTTTAAGTAACCTAACATTTCCATAAAAAAAATTAAATCAATGCCTACACATTAGTAAACACAGCTTTAATGGTCCATAGGTCACAGTTTTCATTTTTATTAAAGTAGATGATTGTGCATAGCGATACTTGAAATATTTTAGTTTTAGTTTCTAATATATCAAAAATCAGTAGAGAAAACCAACTTAAATGAAGACTGAAATCTGTATTTGTTTTTATTTTCATGTATTTGTTTTTTGCATAAACAAGCTTTAATTAGTCGTGGTGCAGTTATATAATGGAATTCTATAAAGAACCTAATATAAACAAAACCAGAGCTAATTCTGCCCTTATGGATGGATCTAACAATACAATGCTGATCAAAGAACGTTACAGAAAATTACACACAATGTACAATTATTTACATATTAGAAGTTGAAAACAAATTCTACACATTATCTATGACCGTGCACATATGTTGTGTAATGTTTAAGCATGCATAGGAATAATAATTTTTAAGAAACTAGTTTAGACAATTGTTTACCTCTAAACAATGAAAAAACACTAAAGCCAAATGCTTCAGAATCACAGTTTTACAAAAATAATCATGAGGAAACGATTACTTCTCCCATTAATTATTATTATTAATTTATTTATTTATTTTTATTTTTTTGAGACGGAGTCTCACTCTGTCGCCCAGGCTGGAGTGCAGTGGCGTGATCTTGGCTCATTGCAAGCTCTACCTCCCGGGTTCACGCCATTCTTCTGCCTCAGCCTCCTGAGTAGCTGGGACTGACATCTCCCATTTTTTAAAAATTAAGGGTACCACACACAAACACACATACACATGCACATAGGCACAAACGTGCACACCACAAACACACACACACACACACACAGAGTAAGCTAATCAGAATAACTGATTTCCTTAGGATGCTTCAAATGACTACATTCCCATGAGGTAACCAATGTTAAAACATAGTTGGCATGTCAAAAAGTGAAGTTTTCCCTGCAGTGAAGGGTAGAATTTGAATCAATTTTTGAACAGAAAAAATATTAGAGTTTAAAAATTCACCCTTTTGAATCTTTAAGTCATACGGACATTCCCAATACAAAACATTACAGTATCAGGACATAAAAGTAGAAACACCTGAAATTAAAGCTACCTTTTACAAAAACTAATTAAAATTCGTGTTCTTATAAGTAATCAGTTTTTCAAATGTGGATACCATTATTGACATTATTACCTCAAATATTTCCATAATATTTGAAAAATAAACATTGGGGAGATGAGACTATTAATATATCAACTATTGAAATATTCATTTTAATATACTTGAACTGTAAAATTTACCTGCTCTCAATGTTTGTTTATTCTTCCATTCTAAGCCTTTATTTGGGACAGAGTTTTGCATTTCAGTGGCAGGCTAAATGGTTTTGGAAGAAAAATTATTAATAATGAATGTATACTTCACAAAATATGTGGTTAATAAATGATTCAAGATAAAATTATAAAACTCAATACCTCAAAGTCAGAAGACTTTTCAGGAGACTCTAAAAAAGCAAAAGAGATTTATTATCAGTCATAGGTAAATATGACAAAACCAACCACAAATGAATCCAGTGATAGTATCTAACTAAGTCCTTGTACTCAGCTTTGAGAATGATTCCTTTAGGTTTAGGGCTTTTCATTTGGTTTGTTTCTTTAGGACACTCACATGACAGAAATACACTGAAGAAACTAGGAATCTAGGCTTCAACAAACGTGCACTTAATATTTCAAAAGTGAGAATGTGCTGTGCGTGCAAAATGTGTTGATATTAATACGCATATGCTGAGGGATGAAAAGAGAAATGACCTTTGATCAGAGGAGCAAATCATGACCCTGAAAAAATAAATGTCAAAGCTGAATATAGAATCCTACACCATATATTTAATGAAATACATTGGAATAATTTATATCATTACATTCATCATGTTCTTTAATTTGTCGTACAATTGAGACGGTACACCATTATGATGAGAGTTCAGCAGAATGCAGAACTGACATCTCATCACTGAACGTGTAACAAATTGATCAGCTTGGATATTTACTTAGGGGATAATACTAAATAAAATATTCATTGTTTTCCATATCCATGCAGTGTAATCATATGCCTCTAGTTTATCCTCAGAAATTTTCTTGCTTCTGTATCCTCTAGCTTATCCTCAGAAATTTTCTTGATTCACTCATGCAAAATATATATACAAAATTCATTAAAAATATTGCTTTCAATGTTGACGTTTATTTGAAAATTTATGATAACATAGTTATTACATATAAATAACATTTTATATGTTTAAATCAGGAAAATATTTACTTAAAAAACAATTTTAGAATTCAAGTAATAAATTCAGTAATTTGTTTCTAAAAATTAGTCTGCTTTGTTTATTATGGTAAGTGTCTAATGGATTTTTATAGAATAACAATTTTACCAAAACAATTTGCTTCATTAAAAATAAAGCCAATGCTCTTAGATTCAAATATCTCTCATTTGAATAGCTAATATCAACAAAAAATAAACATTTTATGCCTGATAGCAATAGAGAAAGCTAATGAGTCACCATAGTTTACTCCAATTCTAGTAATCCTCCCACTTCCGGTAGTCTCTGGAGTACCCACAATCTAATCTGCTGGAGTGCAAATATTGTAAATGCATCTGAAGTGAATTCACTCAAATTTCCTTTTCAGAAACTCCAAAGTTGCCTGGCTATCTTCTTTCTTGCCCCATTTCATGTCTCGCAATCCCTCTTTCTTAGCCAAAATTTCTTAGTCCACATCTGTGGTCTTGATTATTCCCATTCAACATCTTTTAAAATCAATTTTCCCGACACTTTCTTTCTCTTTGATTAGGGTAGTATCTGCCATCTGAAATTACTATTTCTTTACCTCTTTTTTCCCCTATGGCCAGAAACATACTCAGAAATAAAAGCAATATAACGCTTTCTTTTGACCCTGTTATGTCTTGACCTTCTATCCAACTGCCCTTCTTCCAGATTTTTCCAAAGGAAAGGCTGTTCCCTTGCTACTTAAGAGTGAGGTCCAAGGACCACCAGCAACAGCATCACTTGAGAACTTATTAAAAATGCCAGAATCCAAAGTCCGCGTGCATTGTTAACAAGGTATTCAGCTGATTTTCCAAAGTGTGAAAACTTTTGATCTATACTGAGTATATATGACAAATTATATACATGCATGGCTGTGCAAATATACTTATATTCACATATTGCTGATAAAACACAACTCTCCATGGTCAGGTGCTTCCATCCCTAATGCCTTCCCTCCAGTAAGAAAGACAAGAGTGACAACATGTTTGCTGTAATTCTCCAGCAGATTTTGGTAATGGAAGGTCACTTTATATTCTTTCCAGCTTTCTAACCATGCTCTATCTTTCTTTCAAGAATTATTTTATTTTACCATTCTCCATTATGTAAACCTGCTTCTTGTTCCCTCATGTACTCCCTGTACTCTCTGTCTTCCTCAATCTTCATTCCCTCTTTTACTCCTTTCATCAGGTCTTAGAGTATACTGAATTTAAACTAATGATTCAGCTATTTTGTTGATACTCTCAGTATAATCTGTTGCCAACACCTGAGATGACATATAACTTTCACTCCTTTTGTTCTTCCATGCTACACATTTAAAAAATAATTTTCTTTGGTTGTCAGAGCATACCAGTCCTCATGCTTTGAGACAAACATTTGGTCAAAAGATGTTTTAAATAAAAAATGGTTCTTACCTTCTATTTTGCTATTTATTGTCTTTATTTCTTTTTGATATGTAGCCTCAGGTAAACACACATAATTCTGTGTATCATTCACAGAGATAATCTGTTAAAGATAATATTAATAAATAATTTCATTTTTTACTATTTTTTTATTTTATTTTTCTGAGATGAAGCCTCGCAGGGTTGCCCAGTGGCATGATCTCGGCTCACTGCAAACTCCGGTTCCCAAGACCAAGTGATTCTCCTGCCTCAGCGTCCCGCGTAGCTGGGACTACAGACATGAGCCACCACACCTGGCTAAATTTTTGTATTTGTAATAGAGACAGGGTTTCACCATGTTGGTTAGGCTGGTCTCAGACTCCTGACTTCAAGTGATCCGCCTACCTCGCCCTCCCAAAATACTGGGATTACAGGCAAGAGACATCATGGCCTGCCTCAATAAATAATTTCAATTTAAAAACAATAATGACAAGCATCATATTTTTTATTAAAAATCTTTTTTAAAACACATTTTTTAACTTTAAAAGCAATTAGATTTAAGGCTGTTCACATACTGAAAACCAAAACATTTCAAATGAAAACCTCAAATATTCTCTGTAGATCATGCTTATCTTTTATTTTCATGTGGCTATTGACTAGGTTACTGAGCAAGGAAAATAAATCATATTCACAAAAAAATTCATTCGTGTGCATATTTTAAGAGGAATTTACTTCAAAGTATCTGCCTTACACTGTAATCCTCACCAAAAATAATAGAACATTTCAAACAAAATACAACATGATTAAACATGTGACATATGCATAATTACAGATTTTTTGGTTAAAAAATATGCATGGCATGAAGAGAATAATCAGAGTGTGTTATGTGAAGTAGGAATAGAACTCTGTAAAAGCTGTTTCATTTAAGAAAACAAGGGCTTAAAATAATAAGAATAAATTTTAAACTTTTTTGCTGATAAAGAACTGCTTGAATAAAAGGAAAGATTCATAAAGAAAACTTATATTTATGTTATTTTTAAATGAAAGCAAACAATCATTAGATAAAGTATGCAATTCATTCTTAAGACATAACTTCAGAAAAGTAGAGCAAGCCTTCATCAAAAGAGAAAAATAAAACATGTATTCGTGAAACATGTAACATATGCCAGGCACATATTTGCAGACTTTTCTTCACCTTAGAATAATGAGGATGATGATGATGTTGCTGGTTACCCCACTTTCTGCTTCCTAGTCATTCTAGGTTGTTAAGAACAAAATGACGAACAAATACGGTCCACTGTTCTCTCTGTTCAGAATGTCTTCCTCCTAGACTTTCATATAGCATACTCCTCATCTTTGAGATGGGAGATTAAATGGCAGTCGCAGAAAGATCTACTCTGACCATAGAATTCCACTGCCACTCCCATACCCGTGCTAATTATAAAGTTCTTCAATTTTCTCTAACCAAACATTCTCTGTTTTGTTTTTAAAGAAAAAGTTACAGTGACTTATAAGTGTTTTTTATTTGTTATTCTCTTCCTACTACTAGAGCATAATCCCACATCATGGATATTCAGAGACTCACTGCCTAGCACAGAGTTGATACTCACAAAGAAATTACTCCAGGTCAACACATTGAAAATCTCATCAGGGAAGTCTAACTTTCCAAACCGCTATATTTCTATGGAAAATCTGCAGTAGTAGCCTGCTGAAAGTTACCAACCCCTTACCCAAAATTAGAAATCCACATGCCTGTTCTTACTCCCCATTCTTGTGCTAACAATACTGCTTACGATAAATGCCACTTTGATAATTTTGTCTTACATTTGTATACAGACTTTTCAGTTTACAAAATGTTTTCACATTTGTTACAACATTATTTCATGACATGCACCTAAGAGGTAGACATGAGCACTGTTTTTATAAACAAAATTACTGGTATTTGATCAGGTCAATCGATTTTTTTCCAAGTTCCCATAGCTAATAAGTGACAGAACCAAAATACAGACTTATCTTTGACATCCACTCACTGCTGTTACCACTATGCAGCTGCTGCTTCCACCTAACTGGCGAAGCCTTTCCTATCTCTTCCATATCCACAGTTGTGGTCTTGGAATACATCATTATTATTTGATATCTATGTGGCTGCAAACATCACTGCCACAAAGGGACTTGAAGAGTTCTATTTGTGAAAAGAATGTCTACTTATTAAAATACTACTCAAACAAATTGTTGTTATTATAGTTTTACAGGTGTCCTATTTATCATGTTTATCCAACTTCTGAAATGTTCCTTCAGATCTATACTGGATAATCAAAATATATCAATACTTTCAAGTCCCAGGCATTATCTTTTCAAGTTCCAAGTTGAGCAAGACTAAGACTATAGTTTAAAACTCTTTCTCCCTGAATCCAATTAGAGCTTTTGTACATCTAGATATACACAGAATCATATATTTGCCCACAAATGAATGCAGAGGAATTATTTAGTTTATAGACAAACTTAACTTCAGAACTCAAAGAGATTCCTAGTGCCTTCTAAGCCTTATTTTCTTTCGCACTATTCTACACTGGCTTCAAAATCAATCCTGCAAATTAGCAGAATTGCACTATGCAGCTGTTATCTACTTGGCACATGATTATAAAGTATGTTCTGATAAATGTCTGAAAATAATTTCTTTTTTTCTTTGTTTGTTTTTTGAGATGGAGTCTCGCTCTGTCGCCCAGGCGGGAGTGCAGTGGTGTGATCTGGGCTCACTGCAAGCTCCAACTCCTGGGTTCACACCATTCTCCTGCCTCAGCCTCCTGAGTAGCTGGGACTACAGTTGCCCGCCACCATGCCAGGCTAATTTTTGTATTTTTAGTAGAGACGGGGTTTCACCATGTTAGCCAGGATGGTCTCGATTTTCTGACCTCGTGATCTGCCCGCCTTATGGACACAATCAGAGGTGACAGAATAAAGTCAAATCATCTGTTTATATTTTAAGACTAGTTAAGTTTTAAAATAACAGCAATAACAACAACACACAGTACCTCAGGAACTGAAGTTGATTTTGTATCTTCTTTTTGTCCTAATTCAGATATGGGCATCTTATCTACAAAATGTTGTTCACAGCATGAGAAAATGAGTTCACATATATGAGAACATTTATTACTGTAAATCATTATATGCAAATCTATTTTCATTTATAAGTATTTCAAAAATAAAAGTAATAGCAAAAATAGAGTTTCAGAATTGAAGCAGGTTCAGAAAAAAAATTGATAGTATGAAGAAAGATAGCAAAAAGTATTTTTTTAAGTAGACATTGCATTTCAGTCTATAAAATTGTTTTCTAAATAATAGCATTTAAGCATAGAAAAATTTTCAGAGATATTCACTAAATTACCACTTCTATTATTTTGGTATAAAAAATAAAATTGTCATTACCTGTTTGATCTTGTGGAGCTCGTTCAATAATGCCAATAATATATTTTTGTTGTCCAGTTACTGTCTTTGTTGCTCCCTCCTATTACAAACAAAAAACAGAAAGCAACAACAACAACAATAAAAACTTCAGAAAAAATTGTGTTTATTAACTCAGTCACTCACTCAATTTGTCAGTAAGACAAACAATAACAACAAAAACACACATTGTATCTATCAAATCATAGGCACTATTCTGGGAGAAGCAGAAAATATCCATGGAAGATAGATTCTAGCCTATATTCAAGAAATGGTAGAGATATGTGAAAACAAATAAGAACAGAAAAGTATACTTCACCAGTTCTACAATTTAAGTCATTAAAATACATAAGGGCAAAAAGGAGAGAAAAATCAGTTTTACCTGAAAAGCATAGAAAATGCTGCCATAATGGGGCCATATTTGGAAGGACAGACAAAGTGCAGGGTCAGGATACAAAGACTCTTGGTGCAATAGCATGTGCAAAATAATAAGGCATGAAACAACATGGCAACTGAGGGATGACAAAGTTATGTGGTAAAACTGGAACACAGTCAGAGGAAATGAATTGAAGAGATAAAATGGGGCCAAACCATATACGATATGTGTCACACTAGAATGTGAAATTACCCCTTCCTGTAACGGGTATCCACTCAATATGCAGATGAGGTACATCATTACAAATATATTTTAGAAAGGTGACCCTTCCAGCGGTGTAAAGACGAACATGGGGAGATGGGGCAAAAGTAGAAAGGAGTACTTCAAAATTATAGGTAGAGAGTTAATTATGGTAATAAGATATGGAAAATTATAAGAAGGTAGATAATGCAAAATTTGGTGTGTGACTGGATTGGTGACCTGGAGGAGGGTTGAAGTGCAGGATGTGGGGGACAGTTGAAGTGCCAGTTGAAGTGCTGGGGCATTTCATGGCTACTTCCTAGGTGTTATTTACTAGGATGGGGAAACCAGATGACAGAGTAGATTACAACGGGTCAGAAAAAAGTCAGGAAAAAAATAAAAATGATGTTTTCAGTTTGAGACCTATAAGATTTTAGGCATCCAAGGGGCTTGGAAGAAATATCTGGATAAATACATTTGGAGTATGAGTAGATTACCTACATGAGGAAAATTACATAGTGATGAGAAAATAAATATTTGTAAGATAGACTAAATGGTTAGAATTAACACAGATCTATGCAGACTGCTGAAATTTTGAAAATGAAATCAAAGGGAGAGAGAAAAACATGGGTTTAAATCTCTCAGTTATATATTTTCAAATTTATTTCAAGAATATAATTTTATTTATATAGGTAAATATTTCTGAAATATTATTGCAATATGCATCTTTGAATTGAATGAAAACATTTAATTTTAAAACAAGATTCTACAAAACGACCTTTATAAAAACCTTGCAATTTTTTTTTTATTTTTTATTTTTTATTTATTTTTATTTATTAATTATTATTATTATACTTTAAGTTCTAGGGTACATGTGCATAACTTGCAGGTTTGTTACATATGTATACTTGTGCCATGTTGGTGTGCTGCACCCATCAACTCGTCAGCACCCATCAACTCGTCATTTACATTAGGTATAACTCCCAATGCAATCCCTCCCCCCTCTCCCCTCCCCATGATAGGCCCCGGTGTGGGATGTTCCCCTTCCCGAGTCCAAGAGATCTCATTGTTCAGTTCCCACCTATGAGTGAGAATATGCGGTGTTTGGTTTTCTGTTCTTGTGATAGTTTGCTAAGAATGATGGCTTCCAGCTGCATCCATGCCCCTACAAAGGACACAAACTCATCCTTTTTTATGGCTGCATAGTATTCCATGGTGTATATGTGCCACATTTTCTTAATCCAGTCTGTCACTGATGGACATTTGGGTTGATTCCAAGTCTTTACTATTGTGAATAGTGCCACAATAAACATACGTGTGCATGTGCCTTTATAGCAGCATGATTTATAATCCTTTGGGTATATACCCAGTAATGGGATGGCTGGGTCATATGGTACTTCTAGTTCTAGATCCTTGAGGAATCACCACACTGTTTTCCACAATAGTTGAACTAGTTTACAATCCCACCAACAGTGTAAAAGTGTTCCTATTTCTCCACATCCTCTCCAGCACCTGTTGTTTCCTGACTTTGTAATGATTGCCATTCTAACTGGTGTGAGATGGTATCTCATTGTGGTTTTGATTTGCATTTCTCTGATGGCCAGTGATGATGAGCATTTTTTCATGTGTCTGTTGGCTGTATGAATGTCTTCTTTTGAGAAATGTCTGTTCATATCCTTTGCCCACTTTTTGATGGGGTTGTTTGTTTTTTTCTTGTAAATTTGTTTGAGTTCTTTGTAGGTTCTGGATATTAGCCCTTTGTCAGATGAGTAGATTGCAAAAATGTTCTCCCATTCTGAAGGTTGCCTGTTCACTCTGATGGTAGTTTCTTTTGCTGTGCAGAAGCTCTTTAGTTTAATTGGATCCCATTTGTCAATTTTGGCTTTTGCTGCCGTTGCTTTTGGTGTTTTAGACAAGAAGTCTTTGCCCATGCCTATGTCCTGAATGGTACTACCTAGGTTTTCTTCTAGGGTTTTTATGGTATTAGGTCTAACATTTAAGTCTCTAATCCATCTTGAATTAATTTTCGTATAAGGAGTAAGGAAAGGATCCAGTTTCAGCTTTCTACTTATGGCTAGCCAATTTTCCCAGCACCATTTATTAAATAGGGAATCCTTTCCCCATTTCTTGTTTCTCTCAGGTTTGTCAAAGATCAGATGGCTGTAGATGTGTGGTATTATTTCTAATTGTACAAGAGAAATACTTACCCATAGAATTATGAGGCATTTTTAAGTACTACTATAAAGTGAGATAGAAATGTGAAACCCTGTTTTAAAATCACATGCTTTTCTTATGTTCCTGTAAACAATATAATATTCAGTCAAATTGCCTATTGACACCATATAAGATGGTAGTTTAAAATTGGAAGAAATATCTTATATAGAGAACATTAAGCAATAATTATTCAAGTTGAAGATTTCATAGTTTTTACATGTATCTATGATTGTCAAGCAGGATTCAGTATTCACAGGAGAAGTGAAGAAAGAAACTAAAAAAATTCAAGTCGACAGGATTCCTGAGTTTTAGAAACAAACAAATATATGTGCAAGGTGTAATAGTTATGAAGACTAAAGTTAATAAAGCTTCCTGGAAAGAATATAAAATATCCCCATTGCAAGAGATATTTTTAAGAGTAAAAGTATTCTTCCAATGATAAGTTTGTTTACTATGTTAACAATCTTCCCTTACATATCATTTTATAATATGTACTATACCTTAAAAAAATTCACAAATATTGATTACATTCAGTTGATGTGTGCATATAATACCATTACATACAGATATTATGAGCAAAAGATGTCAGAATATTCCTAGAGATTAATAATTTCTACATTTATTTCGTTGAGAGTTTTGTAGCTTAAAAGTGATTTTTCTCTTTTAAGATATACAGATTAAGACCCTTGTTCATATGATCAGAAAATTTAATTTTAATAACAAGCTTAAATAAAATGCTTATTTATTTATACTCTATTATCAAAAATATTCAAAACAGCTACCAAGGTTATATCAAAGAGTAAGATAAATTAGTTAAATAATCTAAGAATACGTCAAATATTAAGTTAGAAATCTTAAAACCAGAAGCTAAAGAATCAAAAAGTAATAATTCACAATAAAGCTAACAAGGCCTAAAACAGATTTCACTTTGCATTCTGCATTATTGTAAGTATGACTAGATTAAATATAAAACATAAAGTTACTAAAAGAAGTAAAAATTAAACTTTTGTTCCTTGTTTATAATTTTTTTGTCGACACACTATAAATGTACTTGTTTTGTGGGTGTATGTTATCATTTAATACATTCGCATAATCAAATCAGAATAATTGAGATATTAATCACCTTAAGTATTTATTTTTCTTTTATGTTAGAAACATTCAAATTATTCCCTGCTAGGTATTTCAAAGTGTACAACAAATTGCTCTTACCTATACTCGTCCTTATATTTTCTGTCGGCTTTTTGTTAAAATCTGCTATAAGTCACTCAAGGACACCTGAACTATATTTTATTAGCTGGCAATGTTTTCTTAATTTTTATTTTAAATAATTTATATCCTATCTTTTATTCTAGAGAGTTCCTGCTCTCATTTAATCCACAATTTTTGCTGTGTTTTTATAAGAATCTGTCTCATCCTGTCTCATGTAATCTCTATGTTTATCTTACCCTTCTTCAACCAATTAATTCCTATCATCCCCTTCATCTAATTTATTATTATACAAACATGGTGGTATCCATTAGATTATTTTTAAACCAAAATAATCTAGGACAAAACTGTACTCTTACACAGTTTGTACTATTATAGAAATAATTAAAATTTAAAAATTACACATTATATTTTGAAATATCTCTTCACAATTTACAGTTGGATTAATTACCTCTTGTGTGGAAAAATGTGAGAGTTTAGTTTTTAATAGTACCTTATTTAACTGAGTTTGCATTGAAGTGGTATAGGTTGTTCCTATTCCGTGTGGCAAAATGCTAAGTATAAATAATTGTATAAATTCTGATTCTTCCACGAAACAGAGAAAAAAAGAATAAATCATGGGGGGGGCGTGATTGATTAATGAAAATCATACATAGCAACTAAATAGAAACTTGTAAATAAATATGCTAAGAATTGAGACAGAGATGCCCTCAAAAGCAGACACTGAAGAAATGTATTCTGTGAGAAAAATGTCTGCGGTAAATCATTTTTAAAAAGGTGACGGAGGAGGGAGAAACAAACAAGAGACATGATCAGTCAATCAAGTATGAGCTTCAGTCATGAAAGAAAAGGAAAAACAGCTACTATATAAGACATGTGATGAAATACACAAAATACATACTTTTGTTAATAATATTACTGATCGGTATTTACACTACAATTAGTTATTTTGTTAATATTTGTGTAAGAAAGATTTTAATTTTAATATTATATAATAAGACAATTAGTTAAACATGATCTTCAGCCAATACTTAAAAGCGAGAACATTCTTACTACAGAGAGAGAAAAAATTTAAAAAGGAATATTTCATAAACTTTTCACCTGAAGAAAGTATTGGTAATCAGAATTTTAGAATAATGTACTCCTTGAAACGATATTCTTAATAGAACATGAGTTTCGGCTGGGAGCGGTGGTTCACGCCTGTAATCCCAGGACTTTGGGAGGCCGAGGAGATTGGATCATGAGGTCAAGAGATCAAGACCATCACCCTGTCTCTACTAAAAATACAAAAATTAGCTAGGCATGGTGCCATGTGCCTGCTGTCCCCGCTACACGGGAGGCTGAGGTAGGAGAACTGCTTGAACCAAGAAGGTGAAGGTTGCAGTAAGTCGAGATTGCACCACTGCACTCCAGCCTGCATGACAGAGCAAGACTCCATCTCAAACAAACAAACAAACAAAACCATGAATTGAGACTAAAATATATTAAAACTTTTTAAATCTAAACTCCATTGGAAGATACTAGAAAACATAGTGTAAACTTCTTTCCTATTTACTACATATCTCTGATTTATTGCTCTTCTTATTTAAGACATATTTTCTCAAGACAATGCATGTGAATTTATGCATTCTAAATACTAAAATGTAAATTTAAGTCATATTTCAGAAATGCATTAGATCTAATTATAAGATATATTATGCATATTATCTTACTTATAATATTCCATTACATAAAAATTCATTTGTCTGCTTATTTATTCACAATGAAAACCTCTTAAAATGCTTTTTACAGGCAAGACTGTATTCTGGGTACACTAGGATGCACACAAGTGTTTTCTAACCTGCAGTATCTCATAGTGATGCAAGAGCTTCAAAATGATTATTTAAATACCTAAATACAAAATCTTCTGAAATTTAAAATTTTCAAATGGGATCAAAGATCTTTGAACAATATATTTAAAAACTGCAGTTTAAATACTCTGAAATTAAAATCTTACCATATGCTTATTAAGAGTCTCTGCTCCAGAATTGGTCATTTACTTGGGGTAAAACCTGCATTCTTCATTTAGTTGAAGAATTTAAAGTATACTTTTAATGAAATAACTTAGAAAACACACTGGCATGCTTTAATAATACAGATTCTGAGAAAGAGAATTTACATTTCTAAGTTTCTACCACGATTTTTAAAATTAGAGATAAGGTCTCGCTATGTTGCCCACACTGGTCTCAAACTCTTGGGTTCAAGGAATCCTCCCGCATCAGCCTCCTTGGTAGCTGGAACCACAGGCATGTACCACTATGCCCAAATAAATTTTCACAATTTCTAATATTATTTTGGTCTTACTAAAGAACCAGGAAGAGAAACTGAGAAAAAGCTCTCTCCTAAAAACTACATGAAATCAAACTAATATCTGCCAAAAAAACCTATATGCTATGTGGCACAGCTTCGGAACTGAACTTTATCAGAGAGATTCTTTGATTACTATAGTAAGTAACCGGATCCATTAAAGATAAATTTAAGCATGAGGGTTTTTTTTTTTAAGTTACAATAGAATAATTTTAAAAGTCACAGTAAGTTTACTTATGCAAATAAACCTTTACCAGATTTTATATATTCTCTATTGTGGAAAAGTTTTTTCTAACATAACGTTCCTGTCACTGTGCATTTTCCAGTCCATTCCATTTTTTGGCCCTCACACCCTGAAAGTGTTTACCAATCATTTGTTATTTACTGAAGTAAAAAAAAACAAAAAAAAAAACAAAAAAACAACAAAAAAAACTGTTTAAATCAACTACTCATATTTCTATAAAATGTTTTCATCTGACCAACTTTATATTATCAACATGAAATAATGATACACCACTGTTAAACATGAAAGGTAAATACTATACAGAACTAGATTCCAACTGAGAAAATCAACTTAACAAGAGACTATTTTACCTTGGTAGCAAGATTAAAGTCTTCCTCAACTTTTGGAGACTGTGAATTTTCAGTAGTCAGTTTGCCAAAAAGACTAGAGAAAAAAGATACAATAAAAATGAGCAAACTCATATATTTAAAAAGGAAATCTGCTAGTTCATATCTTAGTGCTCACTCCAAAAAATGAGAACAAAAAACAAAATCTGGGGAAAGATCAGTCCTCGATATATTAAATCATGTTTCTCGGTATAATTAAAATATGCTCTCTGTTTTTAAACAAGATTTTATTTACCTATTTTTGACTCTACCTCCCTAACCTATAACATTCAATGAACACTCACTCTTAGTTTTACAAAAAATAGTGACTGCCAATATAATTGGCATACCCTGAGTCTAATTCGTCCTCACGAACTGTCCTCTATGATGAACTGAAAATATACTTAATGACTGACTTAACTTTTGATATCTAAACTGGAACAAACTTGATAACCTAAAATGAGGAAGAAAGATACAGCTACCTTGTCCCTTATCCATTGTCTATCTCTGATTCAAAGACTAATCTGTGTCACTGGAAAATGACATTCTTTGTTTTTAAGCATAAAAACCACTTTAAAAGGCCCGACAGAGCCTTTTAAAAAAAGGCTCAAAAAAAAAAAAAGGCCCTGTAGATTCCCTTCACCCTAAAACACTACAGAGAGTCCCCTGAAATATTTGAAATGTTGAAAAGTTGAACCTACAAATGTCAAATTACAAATGTATATTTGTTATTGGGAATATTTTTCTCACAAAAATTGAAACATTAAAAATAATAAAATCGAACTACTTATTTTATACTTGTCCTTCCTTGTTCAGGTCTACATAAACTAGCAAAGCCTTAAAAATCTTCGTAGGTACTTATACCCAAGGAGAGAGTCTGCTAGAAAAACTGAGTCCTGATAGTTGGATTTCTCTAAGTACTATATGTACACAGAGAGAAAGATCTGGAAGTGGAAGTCACTATATACAGTGAAAATTTCTCCCACTTCCAGATCTTTCTTCTGCAGGACTTCATGGCAGTCTCCAACCTTTAAATATTCTGCTCATCAAGGCACAGATTACTGAAAAGATAAACTCAATGACCAACCAAGAAGCTCTGTATTTACCTGTTCCTGAAAAACAACTAAATGGAGTCTCAGTCAGTCATTCACCTCCAGCGTAAGCATGTTACCAAAAACCCAGCTGAAGCTCCATGACTTATTTGACAGCCAATCTTACCCCTGCTTTACATGTACATGAGTAGCACATCAGAGGCCTGGAAAAAGAGGCAAAGGGGAGGGGACACCTGCCTTGAGCCACAGATCTATGTAATTCAGCAACCTTCAATCCCCTAGCACTCGAGGGGCTTTAAGCCACTCCTGTGAAATTTGGGGTAAAAGAACAGAATAGGACATTTCTATCTGATTGTGGAGACTTTTCCCAGTGGCTTTTTTTTTATTATTATTTTAAATCTTTCAGTAAAAAGCTTGAAGTTTGTCCATTCCTCCAATTAAACAAGCAAAAAAGCAGCAAACTATTCAGGACTTCTTTTGAACCCTATTTTAGTATGCCTTTCTACATAACTCCCAATGTCATCTGTGTTTTTGTTCCTCTAATTTGTCTTCACCAAACTTGTCATAAGATCCAATATTCCGATCTCTTTGGTAAAACCCTTACTCCTACCAATCCTGGGATTGTTTCACTTCAAATTTGGCCTTTCCCTGATAATTCCATTCTTATCTACTTCTACTGGGTTCTCCAGCTAATTCCATTCTTATCATTTTCCATTTGTTTAATTAGATCCATTCCCTTTCCTATCTATTATTCAAACACTCACGTACATGATGATATAAAAACAAGAGTAATGGGCTTTGAAATGAGTTTAAATATTACTTCTGATACCTCGTATATTTAAATAAGTCACTTTGAGTTTCAGATTCTCCATCTGAACAACCATTTTTCCAGGATATTAAATACAGGTTTACATTGAAAGTATTTTGATTAGTCTCCAAGAGTCTTTAAAATCCTAAAATTCCATGTGCTTTAATTTTAGCTATAGAAAAATGGGACTGGCAGAAAGGAAAAAAATTACAGAAGAAAAGAACACCAAGGAAATGCGAGAAGAAAGTAATCAGGAAAAGATTATAAATAAGTCATGGAAGAAGAGAAAAGACTCTAGAAAAAAAATGAAGAGTGCATGCAACTAGGCAGGGTACTGCTTTGAAGAAAAACTAAACTAAGAAGTCAGTAAATAGAGAATTCTATAAGATATAGCCTCTAAATATTATTAACATAATATTTCTATATATAGATATTCTCCACTAAAAGTAAAATAATTCATCTATAGGATTTACCTGGTCTTCCTTATGAAATAAAAACCTATGCCTTGTGGTCACAGCTAAGTAAGATCTGCTCTAAAAACTTTGATGATAAAAACAAGGAACTGGTTATTACTTTAACTGTTAAACATGTTATAACAAAGTCTTGGATTAACCAGCGTTCTAAGGGAAATCTCTAAAAAGAGTTAACATATAACAAAATGTAACCTTTTGAACTGATCCCATCTAGACCTGTGCCTTGATTGATGGATCCACAGGTATCCATCAATCTATGCTGAGGGGGAAGAGAAGGGATTTGGGAGCAAGGAAAGCAGATGGCAAACTCAAGGGTCAGCTACCTTTTAGCCATGAAATCGTAGGTCAATTAATCAACCTCTCTGAACCACATTTGCCTGATTAATACAAAGTAGGTGATAGTAGCACAGATGCTTTGCAAAGCTGTGTGATGACTATGTGAGATGGTAAATATTAAGCACATAATATGTTGTCTAACCCAGAGTAGAATACTCAGTAGATAGTGATTTCTTTTCTCTATATTCTCTCAGTTAACATATGTATTTAAAAAAACTGCAAAGTCTCACCTGGATATAGGCTCTACAGAACTCACATCCACTATTAAAGAAAAAAAAAGTAAAATATATTAAATCAACAAATATAAATAAAAATACAGAATGTTAAAAACATAAGAGGACATGATGGCACATGCCTGTAATCCCAGCTACTTGGGAAGGTGAGGCAGGAGGATCATCTGAGGAGCCCAGGAGTCTGAAAGCAGCCTGGGAGACATCGCGAGACTTCAACTTAATTTAAAAGAATAATGCACACTTTCGTGCATGATTCAGGTCTTGGCTTAAAAAGCATAATACTCTGACACTTTGTTACAAAGACTCAGATGATTTGTTATAAAGCATTCATTTGGGACCATACATTGAGACTATAGTAAAATTATTATGAAGTATACTATTGGTAGAAAATTAATGCATTAAAAATGTTTTTTTCCCTTCCTTTATAGTTCTCAAATGCAAGGAAAAATAGAATTTATCACAATTTGATCTCTGCAAGTGAACTACAGTGTACAATAGTTGTAATCCAAACAGAACCCTATAAGACTGACAAAAACTGTATTATTAGCAGAATTAGTATAAGTGGACAGTGTCAACCTTAGAAAGTATAATTCCTAGACAAATGAACTAGAAGCAGTTTGAACAGAGTATACAGTAGTCTCTCCTATTTGCTCTAAGTGTAGAAAGAAACACACACAACATGATTTCCCTCTGCTCTCACACCACAATCATTAAAACAGAAGACATCTGTGACCAAATGTGTGGAGGATTTTCTCCACCGACAAATAAGCCATTAATTCTGTAGCAAAAGACAGCTGGTTGTCCTCTATTTAATTCCAACACTGTCTATCTAGAAATAGTCTCAGATCTCACAGACTGAGGGCTCAGTCTCATGAGACTGCCCTCACACACCAGTTGCAAATCTGGGTCTCTTTGATTTCTGTGATTTCAGTTACTCATGGTCAACCATAGTCCAAAAATATTAAATGGGGAATTCCAGAAATATACAAATCATAAGTCCTAAATAACATGTCATTCTAAGGAGTATGATGAAATATTAAGACATCCTGTTCCATCTCACCAGGTCATGAATCATTTCTTGTATATACTATCTGCCCATTAGTCATCAAAATGATCTGTTCCTGAATCCCAACCATCAACATTATCATGGCTCAATGATCCACCATCACATGAAGCAGATGATCCACTTATTTCTATGTAGTCAGATAGCCAGAAATTAATAGTAGCCTAACACCACATAACTCCTTCACCTGACTTCATCTCATCACATAGGCATTATAACATCTCACAGTCATCACATGAAAAAGAAGGGTGAGTACAATACAAGACACTTTGAGAGACCATATTCACCTAACTCTGATTACAATATATTGTTATTGTTTTATTTTATTATGAGTTATTGTTAATCTCTCACTGTGCCTAATTTATGAATTAAACTTTATCATAAATATGCACATATAGAAAAAAAAAGCACGGATGTATAGGGTTCCATACTATCCACAGTTTCAGACATTCAATGGGTGTCTTAGAAAATACCATGGATATTGAGTAATCCATGGACACCGAAGATCATCTTACCATACTTGTGCGTGTGTGTGTGCGTGTGTGTGTGTGTGTGTGTGTGTGTGTGAGAGAGAGAGAGAGAGAGAGAGAGAGAATGAGAGAGAGAGAAAAAAACAATACAGATCTCCACTCTCCACAAGAAGCAGATAAAAAAGACAACACTTTTCCTCACACATGACCCTTAGGTTTTGACAATTCTGGAAAAACGCTGGCACGTGTACTCCCCAGTCTAGACAGTTTCCCAGACCCTGTGTATGTATCCTGCTTTAGTTGCAAAAACTTAGGTAGGATCTTGGGAGATTTCTTCTTGGACACCAGAAATATTAACAACATTAACAGTATACCTAACAACTCTAAAATAATTATTTCGAACAGACTGCCACTGCAGAACTTGTAAGTTAAATCCAATTGACTTTTCAGTTATAATCTTACTGCTTGAAATTCTCACACTTAAAAGAAATTAGCAACATCATTTTCTCTGACTCCTCTCCTACTTTTCATTAGCCACTGCTCAGTCTCCATTACCAAGTCCTGTGACTCTGTGAAATGTTGATACTCCCAGGATTTTGTCAATGGCTTTCTTCCTATTCTACATCTTCTGCATCATGGATAAGCTCATTGAGATCTGTGGCTTTGCCTAATAATTATAATGAAATTATTCCAAGCCTACATCTTCAACCAGAGTTCTATCTCCAGCTAGAAATACTTGTAATCCAATTACCTACTGAAAATATCCCACAGGAGGGTTTCACTGAACTCTATATGTAAAGAAAACTGTTGGTCTGTCCCATGACTCTTTGCACTTTTCTGTTGACCTGACAATTTCCTACTCCTTCCCCATGAGCATTCCCCATGTGGAAACTTTTGCATGACCTGAGATTTTTTCTCTCCCCTAGCTTTTTAAACTCAATAATCACTAAATCATATTAACTGTACCTCTTTTATGCATTTGCTTTATCTTTTCATTGCCACTGGAAATACAAACTTATTTATTTTATATTTATATTTCCTAGTTAGACATAGCCCCTTAACTGATGGCTTTCACAGGGAAAAAGAAACCCTACCTATAGGGGATCAGACAAAGTGGTTAGAAAAATTATAAAGATAGTTTTAGGAAATAGACACAAACCTTCTGGGAAAGCCAGTGGCCAGTAAATGATTTGGCTGAAAGTAGCCTAATCCTCTTTACTTTCAGTTGCTAGCAATAGAGGAAATATCTAGGGAATGTGGAGGAGTTTATCTAAATACCTTGTTTACTCATGTGGTCCTAAGACAAAACTTTGATCATCCGAGGGTACATGATTGCTTTGTACCGGGGGTTGGCAATGTTAATTACCTTCTAGTGATGTATACTCAAGATGTTTGTCATTTATTCTGTACCAAATAAATGCAAACTTTGCAGGCTTATCGAGGCCAACAATGCACACTCAGGCAGCAGAGCCCCTTAGCCGCACTGACAGGCAAAACATCTGTTTCAGTGTACATCTCTCATCCATCCCTAGTTCAGGGTCCCTGGGATGGACACAGCAGGTGGTGCCCCACAAGATGAATGCTGCAAAAGAATTGTGATGGACCCCTCGAAAATGAAGGTGAAAAGGACTGCACAGTCAGTGAGTAAGTAAGTCAATGGTACCCGCTCAGGATTTCCAAGTTCGGGGGAAATAGTTCAGGCTAGGGTTTCATCATGGAACAACAGTTATCAGCACAACAGAAACAGTATATAAAAGTGTTGAAAAAGTTGCTTAAAGCTAGTGGAGCCTCGGTATCACAGGCTCAATTAAGGGACATAATGCAAACAGCTGTATTCCACAACCCATGGTTATGAAATTCCAAATTCAGCTTACCAAACGGATTTTAGATGAAGTTTTATTGGAGTAAAATCATGCCTATTTGTTCACACATTATCTATGACTACTTTAATGCTACAATGGCAGAGTTGAAAAGCTGTGATAGAGACCACATCACCTAACATATTTCCTGTTTGGCTCTTTGCAAGAAAAGTTTGCCAATTGCTGGCTTATACCATGACCAGAATGCTCTGACACTTAAATCTAATCTTGGGACTCCCCTGCTCAAAAAATTCTAATGAATCCCTGCAGAAAACATTGCTGGCTTCCAATGCATAGAAATTATTTTTTCTTTCTTACGGCAGAAACACAAGTTTATTTATATATTTATTATTCCATTACTCCCACCTCATCTACAAAATGAGAAACCATTATTCTAAGCTAATCACAGTAATAACATTTGCTTTTCTAGTGACTGGTTTACAAATGAGTATTTGTACTCGGAGGAAGATGTAGGAGAATCACTTGAGTCCAGGAGGCAGAGGTGGTAGTGAGGTAAGATCACACCATTGCACTCCAGCCTGGGTGAAAAGTGAAACTCCATCCCCAAAACATAAATATTTAAAATGAATTCCTGTATTTTAAATATTTTCATTTTAATTTCTAACATTAGTTGAAGCAGTAAATACTCCGACTTCAATAAAAGCTCTCTGATATAAGCTGTCATTTGATGTTGACTTTTAGTGGCTATGAAAGACAGACTAATTAAATGTGCTTTAGAGTTAAATTCACAAAATATGGAGCCTTAAATCAAAGCAGAGCTAACTGTATTGAGTAGATCTAAAATATAAGAAAAGTAAAAAGAAAGGAAGTTCCAATAAAATATGTACAGGGTACAACTATTTATTGAAAATTTAAGACATGAAAACAAATTCTACACATAGTCTATAACCACACACATATGTTGTGAATTTCTGTCTTTTGTTTTTTGTTTTTTGTTTTTTGTTTTTTTTGGTTTGTTTGTTGCTTTTTGACATGCAGTCTCACTCTGTTAGCAAGGCTGGAGTGGCACGATCTCCGCTCACTGCAAATTCTGCTTCCTATGTTCAAGTGATTCTCCTGCCTAAGCCTACAGAGTAGCTGAGATTACAGGCACCCACCACTGCAACCGGCAATTTTTTGTTATTTTTAGTAGAGATGGGGTTTCACTATGTTGACCAGGTTGGTCTGGGACTCCTGACCTTCAGTTATCTGCCCGCCGTGGTCTCCCAAAATCCTAGGATTACAAGCATGTGCTACTGTGCACAGCCTGGTGTAAAATGGTTTAAACATGCGTGGGAATGACAACAAAAACTAATTTAGGCTGTTTTCTACCTCTAGGCAATTTACAAGAGCATAAAGACACCAAGGCCAAATGCTTTAGAGTCACTCTTCTAAAACACTGTGTCTAGCAAAGAGCCATCAAGTCATGATTTTTTAAAATTATAAGTCACACACACACACACTCAGTCACCGAATCAGAAAAAAAGAAACAGATTTTCTTTCGATTCTCAGAGTGACAACACTCACAATTGTCGTGTCAGCAAGTGAAACTTTCCCTAAGTAAAGATCAGAATTCCAATCAGCATTTGAACCATTGCAAATATTTCAGTCTCAAAATTCACCTGCCTGAAAACCAAGCACGTACAGAAATTGCAAATTGGAAACTTTATACTATCAGGACATTAAAGTAGAACCATATGAGGTAAAGCACCATTATTTTTAAAATCTCTAAATCTTATACTTGTAAATGATATTTTCTCAAACATAAATACTAACATGGGCATTATTTGTACCAATTTTTCCCAGCAAATTTTGAAAAGAAAACAACATTGGGAATAAAAACGCTCTCAACATTTCAAATATTTTAATATTCTTCTTTCCAGAGTAAAATTAGAATTACAAAATTTACCTGCTTTGACTGTTTCTCTGTCCTTCAATTCTAAGGCTTTATTTGGAATAGAAACTTTCATTCCACCAGTAGGCTAAATGGGTTTGGAAATAAAATAATATATAACGTATACTTCATAAAATATGTAGTTAATATTCAATATAAAAATAGAAAAGTTGTTACCTGCAGAAGACCATCTTTATCAGAAGACTCTAAAAGAAAAGGGACATATATAATTGATAATATGCAAGCCTGACAAAGCCTACCAAACATTCACACAGTGTGAATATGAAGATGAATCCTCATGCTTGGATGGAAAAGGGATTACACTGGGTTGTGGGGTCTTTTGGGTTATTGTCTTTGTTAACATGCCAACGTGACAGAAATATACCTAAGAAAATTTAACAAATAAATTTCATCAAACATGCTGTGAAGATTTCCACAGTGAAAAGATATTTAAAGTGACAATAACTAAAGCAGAAAAATCCTAATACCAGTAGAAGTAAGCTGCCATATAAGGAAAGAAGTTGTATTTAGTACAATGATCAAGTCATGACACCTCACCCCCACACACAAAACAATGTCCAAGCTAACGGCAAAATGCAGTGGCATATGGTTAAGAAAACACATGAGAATCATTTATGTCAAAATACTACAAGTAGCTATCATGTTCTTCAATTTGTCCTGCAATTTAGGAATTGCAAATTTGCGATGAGGGTTCAAAGGTACAATTCACTTATCATTGCATGTTCTAAATTTATCAGCATAAATATTCACTTATAGAATAAAAGTTAATAAATAAATTTATTTTGTACCTCTGTGAAATACGATTATTTTTACATTTATGGGGTTCTCTAGTTAAGTCCTCTTAAAATTTCTTGATCCACTTATACAAAAAGGTCAATACGTACCCATCAACGAACTAATCCAGGCCCGGTGCAGTGGCTCATGCCTGTAATTCCAGCACTTTGGAAGACTGAGGAGGGTGGATGTCTCAAGGCCAGGAGTTGCAAACCAGTCTGGCCAAATAGGAAAACCCTGTCTCCACAAAAAATACAAAAATAAACCAGGTATGGTGACACATGCCAGGAACCCAAGCTACTTGGGAGCCTGAGCTATGGGAATCACTTGAACCTAGGAAGCGGAGGTTGCAGTGAGCCAAGATCATGCTACCACACTCCAGCCCGGATGACAGAGCGAGACTCTGTCTCAAAAAAAGAAAAAAAAACCCCTAATATGAAAGTATCAAAAACTAGAAGTCAATTTCCAGAGCCTTTTTATATATCATTAACCTGCGTAATTCAAGTTTGGAATAATGGTTATTGAAAGTAACGGTTTTAGTGTTCAAGGAATGAATTCGACAATTGCTTTGTTGCTAAAACTTATTCTATTTGTTTTACTATAAGTTGTTAAACTAGCGTTATGAAAAAGCTCTTATAAAAAACTTAGCTTCAAGAAAAAACAGACATTTCTTTGACACAGAAATATACCTCCTTTCATCAAATAATAATAAAACATGCTTAATCTCTAATTTTACCCTATTTTTAATTTTTCAGTATGACATCCTTTAACATATTTAAAGATATCAAGTATATATGCTGTTTCCCCTGAGAGATGATTGATCAATAATTAAGACAATTCAGGGATACAAACTCTCTAAAACACGCAAAATTTATGTCTAACCATTTTAAGGCTGAATATGCATGACCATATTGCATGTATGCATTTTAGAAAAAAAGTACTTAAAATCATAATCAATACTCTTTAAATAAAAGCCTGCTTTAATTATGATGAGGTCGTTCTAGATTCAATAATATCTTTAAAATTTATTTCTGAAACACTGAAGAAATCTAAGAAATTCATATATGAGAATTGAAACCATTAATTCATCTGCTTGTTTTAGGTAAAAATAGGATAAGTGTACATCCTGAATAACTGCAAAGAAAGCAAAATGCCACGAGATGGGAAATGAATATGTAACCAAAATATTTCCCTTTGTAAAGAAAATACCAAGCTTTAACCTGGTTGCTAAGACAAGACAAAAAAGCAAAACAGGCACAGATGAAACATTCAGAGCTATCTCATCATCAAGGAACCGTCTATCACTTGGCATTTAGAAATCCTAGGTGTGGTTGAAAACTATGGTTCTAAATTGTGATTCGATTATCCCTGAAGTTCAAAATCCACGCAGAGGAACCAAGTGGGGAAATACAACCTTATCTATGATTTTAATTACTATTATTTTTATAAAGGAGTGCACTGGAGATTTTAGAGTCAGGACAGGTCACATGGCATAGCTCTAAAGATTAGTGAGCCACATTTGCAATGGCTATCGAAATGTGTGGGAGTACATACTTGTATTTTAAGTACATCTCCTCAGTGAAAGTGTTATGAATTGATCAGCTTGGATATATAATTAGAGAATAATACTCAATATAAATATTCACTGATTTTCATACCCAGATGGTATAATGGTATGTCAACATTTTTGTAATTTGTAGCTTAGCCATCTCAATATTTCTTGATCCACTCATGGAGGAAGATGTACAAAACTCATCAGGAATAGCAAATACGCTTTCAATATTGACATATTTGTTTCAAATTTAGTTGCAACAGACTTCTTAAATATTAATAACATTTTCTATATTAACATCAGTGCAGTACCTACGTATAACAACTATTTAAGTATTCAAGTAAAACATTCTGAATTTTCTTTCTTCTTCTTCTCTGGCTAAAAATGTACTCAAAAATAAGAGCAACATAATGCTTTCTCCTGACCCTTTTCTGTCTTCACCTTCTATATCCGATTGCTCTTCCTCCACATTTCTCCCACGAAAGGCCTCTCCTCTTGCTACTCAGAGCAAGGTCCAAGGACAACCAGCATCAGCATCGCCTGAGAACTTATTAAAAATGCAGAATCCCAAGTCGGCTGGATCACAGTGTGAATTGTTAACAAGGTTTCCAGCTGATTTTCTAACGTCTGAAAACTTCTGGTCTATACGGAGAGTATGTGACACATTACATACACGTGTGGCCGTGCATATATGCTTATTCTCACCTACTGCAAATACAACACAGCTCTCCATGGTCAGGTGCTTCCATCCCTAATGGCTTCCCACCAGTGAGAAAGACGGGAAGAGTCACAATATTTTTAAGCTAATTCTCTGGTAAGGTCTGGTACTAGAAGGTCACTTTATATTCTTCCCAAATTTCTAACCATACCCGATCTTTTCCTAAAGAATCATTTCATTTTACCGTCCTCCATTATATTAAACCTGCTTCTTGTTCCTTCCTGTACTCTGTGTACTGTCTGTCTTTCTCAGTCTTCATTTCCTCTTTTACTACTGTCTTCTTTCTTATTTTCTCATTTTCCTCAGGTCTTGGAATATCTTGAATTCAAACTAATAATTCAGATCCCTTTCAATGCTCTCAATGTAGTCTGTTGCTAACAGCTGATAAGATGTACAATTTACTACCCATTTCAATGCTGTTTTTTTCTATGTTTGCATTTAGGAGGTAACTGTCTTCTAATATTAGAGGACATCCTTCCTCATCACTTTAGAGAAATATTTGGTCAAATGACTTTTTAAATAAAAAATTATTCTTACCTTCTAATTTTCCACTTATTGTATCGAATTCTTTTCGATGTGGAGCCTTGGGTAAATATACATCATTCTGTAAAAGATCCTCAAGGAAACTCTGTTAAAAGTAATATCAATAAATAATTTCAATGCAGAAATAGCAGTAATGAAGAGTACCAAAATTTCCCAATTGAAATCTTTTTGTAAAACACACTTTCCTACTTTACAAGCAATTCGACTTAAGAGCAGACATGCGTTGAAACCCAAAACATTTTGATAGAAAATCTCATGTAACACTCTCTACATCAAGTTTTTCTTTACGTTCATGAGGCTATGAACTTGGTTAGTGAGAAGGAAAAACAAATCACATGCACGAAAATAATCACTCATGCATATTTCAAATAGTAATTTTCTGAAAAATATCTAACTTGTGTTGTAGTCCTCATCAAAAATAAATACGACATTTCAAACAAAACACAATGCACTCGCTATTTGCCATAACTCATGCCACATTAAACATTTAAACTATTCATGAAGATAGAATTGCTCAGTGTTAAAAATGATACATGTCATGAAGAGAACTTTTAGAATCTGTCAAATAATGTATGCACAGAATGGTGAAAAGCTGTTTTATTTTGGTGAACAGGGCTTAAAACAAGCAACGAGTTTTTGACAAAATTTATGCTGATCGAAAAAGTGCTTCAGTAGAATGTAAATGCAGTAAGAAAGAAAAATTATGTCATGTCTAAACGAAAGCAAACAAATATTAAAATCTTTTTGTCTGATGACAAATCAGATAAAATCTACTTGTCTATTGACTTCCACCCTTTGCTGTTACCACCAGGCAGCAGCTGCTTATTTCTAAGAGGTCACACATTGTCCACGTCTTTCCACAGCTGTGACCTTAAAATACATCACTATTATTTGATGCTCATGCTGCTGCAGCTTGACTGCCTGCCATAAAGGGACTCGAGGAGTTCTTTTGTGAAAATAATTTATATTTTTCAAAAGACTACTCAACCAATACTCTTGTTATTATAGTCCCACAAGGTTTCCTATTCTTCACGCTTTTCTTTCTGCTAAAATGTTCCCTCAGGTCTATACTGAACAAGAAAGAAATGTCAATGTGTCAATTCCCAGCATTAATTTTTCGGGCCCCAACTTTTACAATACTGCAGTTTAAATTGTCTCTCTACGAATTCAATTAGAACTCTTGTACATCTAGATATACCACAGAATCATAAATTTGTCCTCATCAGGACTCAGTGTAGTTCTTTCACTTTTAGACAAACTTATTTCAGATCCCATGTGAATGTCTAGTGACTTCTAAGCCTTAGTTTTTACACTATACCACACTGGCTTCTTAAATTAATCCTAGAAATTACCAGAACTTCACTACGAAGCAGTAATCTACTTAGAACATAGATTCTCTATAAGCATATTCTGAAAAATATCAAAAATGATTTGGGGGGGACATATGCAGAAGTGAGAAAATAAAGTCTAAGCATCTGATTTTATATTTTCATATCATGCAACACTAATATTTTTTAAAAATCAATTATACACAGTACCTCAAAATTCAAACAATCTACTTCGTCATCCTTTTGTTTGGATTCTGATGGGAACTTCTGAGCTATAAAGGTTAATCACAGATACATTCATGAGAACACTTCTCTACTGTAAACATTAAAAACACATACAAATCGACTTTCATTCACAAATTTGAGGTTTTTTCCCTCTGTAGACAGTATATTCTTTTTCTCGATTACTGTCACTACTTCTATAGTCAATCCGTTAGAATTGAAATATAAAAAGCCTGAAAATTAACATTATAGCATTCATTATAATGCAGAAAAAAGAAATTTGACTAACTCATATGAATTTTTTATTTACAAAGCAGTCATTTTCTCTTTTCCCATGAAACACAGTAAGTTCTATACTTGTTGATCTTTCAGGAAACTTTAATTACCTATAATCTCTCATTTCGTTGTAAATATTCATTTTGTAGTATTACTTAGTTTGACTGACTCTGCAATTTCTATTACAGTAGAGACTTATCTAAGTCAGTAGATAAAACTAACTCAAAGACTCTGAAATCTGCATGTTTTCATTTTTATTTATTACTTATCAGCATAAAAATTGTATAGTTAACTACGGTACAGTCATACAAGGGAATTTTATACGCAAACGAATATGAAAAACCACAGTTAATTGTGTCCACTATGGATGTCTCTAAAAATTATCACGCTGATCACAAAAGAATGTTGCCAAAAATTACACTGTACACCCATGTACGCATTAGAAGTTGAAAAAACATTTTACATATTAAATATGAGCACGCACACACGTTGTAAAATATTTAAACATGCATAAGAATTGTTTAAAAAAGTAGTCTAGAATATTGGTCACTTCTAGACAATAAATGGAACTAGTGTAAAAAGACTCTGGGGCAGGGTGCGATGGCTCCCGGCAGTAAATTCAGCACTTTGGGAGGCCGAGGTGGGAGGATCACCAGGTCAACAGATCGAGATCATCCTGGCTAACATGGTGAAACCCCGTCTCCCCTAAAATATACAAAAAATTAACCGGGTGTGGTGGCGGGCGCCTATTGTCCCAGTTACTTCCCAGGCTGAGGCAGGAGAATGCCTTGAATCTGGGAGGCGGAGCTTAAAATGAGCCGAGATCTCCCCACTGCTCCCCAGCCTGGGCCAGAGAGCGAGACTCCCTCTCAAAAAAAAGAAAAGAAAGAAAAAAGAAAATTTAAGACATGAAAACAAATTCTACACATAGTCTACAACCACACACATAGGCTGTGAAATTTTGTTTGTTTGTTTGTTGGCTTTGTGAGACGGAGTCTCACTCTGTCACTCAAGCTAAAGTGGCACAAGCTCGACTCACTGCAACTAGGATCAAGCGATTTTCCTGCCTCAGCCTCCAGAGTAGCTGAGATTACAGGCACCCACCACCACAACCGGCGATTTTTGGTTATTTTTTGTAGAGATGGGGTTTCACTATGTTGACCAGGTTGGTCTGGGACTCATGACCTTCAGTTATCTGCCCGCCTTGGTCTCCCAAAATGACAGAATTACAGGCATCTGCCACTGTGTACAGCCTGGTGTAAAGTGTTTCAAACGTGCCTGGGAATGACAACCAAAACTAATTCAGGCTGTTTTGTACCTCTAGGCAATTAATTACAGTAGCATAAAAAGTGACTCAAATGCTTTAGAGTCACTCTTCTACAACACTGTGTCTAGCAAAGAGCCATCAAGTCATGATTTTTTAAAATTATAAGTCACACACACACACAGAAACACACACACACACCCCACACACCCACTCAGTCACCGAATCAGAAAAAAAGAAACTGATTTTCTTTCGATTCTCAGAGTGGCAACACTCACAACTGTCATGTCAGCAAGTGAAACTTTCCTCTAAGATCAGAATTCCAATCAGCGTTTGAACCACTGCAAATATTTCACAGTCTCAAAATTCACCTGTCTGAAAACCAAGCACGTACAGAAATTGCAAATTGGAAACGTTATACTATCAGGACATTAAAGTTGAACCACATGAGGTTAAGCAGAATACTTTTTTAAACTCTTAATCTTAGGCTTCTAAACGACATTTTCTCAAACATAAATACTAACAGTGGCATTATTTGTACCAAGATTTCCCGTCAAATTTTGAAAAGAAAAAAACGCTGGGAATAAAAAGGCTCACAGCATTTCAAATATTTTGATATCTTCTTTCCAGAGTAAAATTAAAATTACAAAATTTACCTGCTTTGACTGTTTCTCTGTCCTTCAATTCTAAGGCTTTATTTGGATTAGAAGCTTTCATTCCACCGGTAGGCTACATGGGTTTGGAAATAAAATAATTAATATATAATGTATACTTCATAAAATATGTAGTTAATATTCAATATAAAAATAGAAAAGTTGTTACCTGCAGAAGACCATCTTTATCAGAAGACTCTAAAAGAAAAGGGACATATATAATTGATAATATGCAAGCCTGACAAAGCCTACCAAACATTCACACAGTGTGAATATGAAGATGAATCCTCATGCTTGGATGGAAAAGGGATTACACTGGGTTGTGGGGTCTTTTGGGTTATTGTCTTTGTTAACATGCCAACGTGACAGAAATATCCCTAAGAAAATTTAACAAATAAATTTCGTCAAACATGCTGTGAAGATTTCCACAGTGAAAAGATATTTAAAGTGACAATAACTAAAGCAGAAAAATCCTAATACCAGTAGGAGTAAGCTGCCATATAAGGAAAGAAGTTGTATTCAGAAAGATGACCAAGTCATGACCCCCGCCCCCCAAAAAAAACGAGATGTCCAAGCTGATGGTAGAATGCTATGATATACAGTTAAGGAAACACATGAGAATCACTTATGTCAAAATACTACAAGTAGCTCTTATGTTCTTCAATTTGTCCTGTAGTTTAGAAATTGCAAATTTGCGATGAGGGTTCAAAGGTACAATTCACTTATCATTGCAGAGAATGCTCTAAATTTATCAGCATAAATATCTACTTATAGAATAATAGTTAATAAATATGTTCATTTTTGTACCTGTGTGAAATATGAGTATTTTTACATTTATGGGGTTCTCTAGTTTAGTCCTCTTAAAATTTCCTGATCCACTTATACAAAAAGGTCAAAGCATACCCATCAACAGACTAATCCAGGCCCGGTGCAGCGGCTCATGCCTGTAATTCCAGCATTTTGGAAGGCCGAGGAGGGCGGATCTCTCGAGGCCAGGAGTTCCAAACGAGCCTGGCCAAAATAGTGAAACCTGTCTCCACAAAAATACAAAAATCAGCCAGGTATCGTGGCACATGCCTGGAACCCAAGCCACTCGGGGGCCTGAGCTATGGGAATCACTTGAACCCAGGAGGCAGAGGTTGCAGTTAGCCAAGATCATGCCACTGCACTCCAGCCTGGATGACAGAGCGAGATTCTGTCTCAACAAAAAGAAAAAAGAAAACAAAAACAAAAACAAAAAACCTAATATGAAAGTATCAAAAACTAGAAGTCAATTTCCAGAGACTTTTTACGTATCATGAACCTGCGTGTTGCAATGTTAGAATAATGGTTATTGAAAATAACAATTTCAGCGTTCAAGGAATGAATTCTACAATTGCTTTGTTGCTAAAATTTATTCTATTTGTTGTACCATATGAGTTGTTAAACTACTGTTATGAAAAAGCTCTTATGAAACACTTAGCTTCAAGAAAAAACAGACATTTTTTTCACATAGAAATATATCCCTTTCATCAAATCATACTAATAAAATAGGCTTAATCTCTCAGTTTTCTCTACTTTTACATTTTTCAGTATGACATACCTTAATATATTTAAAAATACCACTTGTACATGTTGTTTCCCTTGAGAGATGATTGATCATCTCTCAATTAAGGCACTTCAGGGATATTAACCCTCTAAAACACACCAAATTTATGTCTAACCCTTTTAAGGCTAAATACGCATGATCATATTGCATGTATGTGTTTTAGAAAGAAAAGTGCTTAACATTGTATCCGATACGCTTCACATAAAAACCTGCTTTAATTACAATGAGAAGGTCGTTCTCGATTCATTAGTATCTTTCAAACTTACGTCTGAAGCACTGAAGAAACCTCAGAAATTCAGATGTGAGAATTGATACCATTAATTCATGTGCTTGTTTTAGGTAAAAATATGATAAACGTACATCCTCACTAAGGGCAAAGACAGCAGAGTGCCATGAGATAGGAAATGAATATGTAACCAAAATATTTTCCTTTATGAAGAAAATAGCTGGCTTTCACTTTTCTAAGACAAGATAAAAAAGCAAAACAGGCAGAGATGAAACATTCACAGCTATCTCATCATCAAGAAACCGTTTACCACTTGGAACTTAGGAATCCTAGGCATGGTTGAAAACTCTATTTCTAAATTGTGATCTGATTTTCCTTGAAGTTCACAATCCAGGAAATACTACCCTAGTTATTTTCTTTTATTACTTTTATTTTTATAAAGGGGTACGCTGGAGATTTTTTAGAGTCAGGACAGGTCACATGGCATAGCCCGAAAGATTAGTGAGCCACATTTGTAATGGCTATTGAAATGTATGGCTTTGCATACCTGTATATTAAATACTTCACTTTTAATTTCTAATATAGCATGAAGCAGGACATACACTTAAACAAAGGCTTGTTGGCATCTGTAATTATACTTATGTTGCTTTTGAATCATCATGAAGAGAGTCTAATTAAACGTGGTGCTACGTGAACATGCAATATGCACACTACGAAATCTTTTTTTGTTGTTTTTTAGACGGAGTCCCGTCCTGTCACCCAGGCTGGAGTGCAGGGGCGCGATCTCGGCTCACTGCAAGCTCCGCTTCCCGGGTTCTCGCATTCTCCTGCCTCAGCCTCCCGAGTAGCTGGGACTGCAGGTGCCCGCCACCAAGCCCAGCTAATTTTTTGTATGTTTTCATAGAGACGAGGTTTCACCATGTTAGCCAGGATGGTCTCGATCTGCCGACCTCGTGATCCACCAGCCTCGGCCTCCCACAGTGCTGGGATTACAGGCGTGAGACACTGCGCCCGGCCTGAAATCTTAAAATAAATGAAAGGCGAGCTAATCGCCCAACAAAACAAAGTTGCTGTGGAATGACAAGAACACAGTACAACCCTTTATATATAATGTTTGCAAAAAGCGTTAATACCAATATGTATATGCTGAGTGATGAGGAGAGAAGTGATCTTGAATCAGAGGAGCAAATCATGACACTGAGAAAATAAATACAAAAGCTGGACGGAGAATGCTACGCTGTGTCCTCAATGCAACACATTAAAAGCACATGTATCATTACATTGCAAGCATTCATCGTGCTCTTTACCATGTCCTGTCATTGAGAAGGTACACCGTTCCGATGAGAGTTCAGCTGGATGTAGAATTCACATCTCCTCAGTGAAAGCGTTATGAATTGATCAGCTTGGATATATACTTGGAGAATAATACTCAATATAAATATTCACTGATTTTCATACCCAGATGGTATAATGGTATGTCAACATTTTTGTAATTTGTAGCTTAGCCATCTCAATATTTCTTGATCCACTCATGGAGGAAGATGTACAAAACTCATCAGGAATAGCAAATACACTTTCAATATTGACATACTTGTTTCAAATTTAGTTGCAACAGACTTCTTAAATATTAATAACATTTTCTATATTAACATCAGTGCAGTACCTACGTATAACAACTATTTAAGTATTCAAGTAAAACATTCTGAATTTTCTTTCTTCTTCTTCTCTGGCTAAAAATGTACTCAAAAATAAGAGCAACATAATGCTTTCTCCTGACCCTTTTCTGTCTTCACCTTCTATATCCGATTGCTCTTCCTCCACATTTCTCCCACGAAAGGCCTCTCCTCTTGCTACTCAGAGCAAGGTCCAAGGACAACCAGCATCAGCATCGCCTGAGAACTTATTAAAAATGCAGAATCCCAAGTCGGCTGGATCACAGTGTGAATTGTTAACAAGGTTTCCAGCTGATTTTCTAACGTCTGAAAACTTCTGGTCTATACGGAGAGTATGTGACAAATTACATACACGTGTGGCCGTGCATATATGCTTATTCTCACCTACTGCAAATACAACACAGCTCTCCATGGTCAGGTGCTTCCATCCCTAATGGCTTCCCACCAGTGAGAAAGACGGGAAGAGTCACAATATTTTTAAGCTAATTCTCTGGTAAGGTCTGGTACTAGAAGGTCACTTTATATTCTTCCCAAATTTCTAACCATACCCGATCTTTTCCTAAAGAATCATTTCATTTTACCGTCCTCCATTATATTAAACCTGCTTCTTGTTCCTTCCTGTACTCTGTGTACCGTCTGTCTTTCTCAGTCTTCATTTCCTCTTTTACTACTGTCTTCTTTCTTATTTTCTCATTTTCCTCAGGTCTTGGAATATCTTGAATTCAAACTAATAATTCAGATCCCTTTCAGCGCTCTCAATGTAGTCTGTTGCCAACACCTGATAAGACGTACAACTTATCACCATTTCAGTTCTCTTCTTTCCCATGCTTTGCATTTAGGAGGTGATTTTCTTTGGCTATTAGGGGATATTCCTCCTCATCAGTTTAGAGAAATATTTGGTCAAATGAAATTTTAAGTAAAAAATGGTTCTTACCTCTTAATTTTCCACTTATTGTATCGAATTCTTTTCGATGTGTAGCCTTGGGTAAACACTCATCATTCTGTAAAAGATTCTCAAGGAAATTCTGTTAAAAGTAATATCAATAAATAATTTCAATGGAGAAATCCCAATAATGAAGAGTATCAAAATTTCCTAATTAAAATCTTTTGGAAGAACACAGTTTCCTACTTTACAAGCAATTCGACTTAAGAGCAGACGTGTGTTGAAACCCAAAACATTTTGATAGAAAACCTCACGTAACGCTCTCTACATCAAGCTTATCTATCTGTACGTTCATGACGCTATGAACTTGGTTAGTGAGAAGGAAAAACAAATCACATGCACAAAATAATTCACTCCTGCGTATTTCAAAAAGTAACTCTCTTAAAAATATCTAACTAGTGTTGTAGTCCTCATCAAAAATAAGCATGACATTTCAAACAAAATACAATACACTTGCTAGTTGCCATAACATATACCGCATTAAACATTTAAGCTATTCATGATCAGAGAATCGTTTAGTGTTAAAAATGATGCATGTCATGAAGAGAACTTTGAGGGTCTGTCATATAATGTATGCACAGAATGTTGAAAAAGTTGCTTCATTTCAGTCAACAGGGGCTTAAAACAAGCAACGAGTTTTTGACAAAATTTATGCTGATCGAAAAAGTGCTTCAGTAGAATGTAAATGCAGTAAGAAAGAAAAATTATGTCATGTCTAAACGAAAGCAAACAAATATTAAAATCTTTTTGTCTGATGACAAATCAGATAAAATCTACTTGTCTATTGACTTCCACCCTTTGCTGTTACCACCAGGCAGCAGCTGCTTATTTCTAAGAGGTCACACATTGTCCACGTCTTTCCACAGCTGTGACCTTAAAATACATCACTATTAGTTGACGCTCATGCTGCTGCAGCTTGACTGCCTGCCATAAAGGGACTCGAGGAGTTCTTTTGTGAAAATAATTTATATTTTTCAAAAGACTATTCAACCAATATTCTTGTTATTATAGTCCCACAAGGTTTCCTATTCCTCACACTTTTCTTTCTCCTGAAAAGTTCCTCAGGTCTACACTGAACAAGAAAGAAATGTCAATATGTCAAGTCCCCGCCATTAACTTTTCAGGTCCCAGCTCTTACAATACTGCAGTTTAAACTGTCTCTCTATGAATCCAATTAGAACTTTTGTACATCTAGATAGATATACCACAGAATCATAAATTTGCCCACAGCTGGACTCAGTGTAGTTCTTTCACTTTTAGACAAACTTATTTCAGATCCCACGTGAATTTCTCGTGGCTTCTAAGCCTTGTTTTTTACACTATAGCACACTGGCTTCTTAAGTTAATCCTAGATATTAGGAGAATTTCACTACGAAGCAGTAATCTACTTAGCACATAGATTCTCCATTAAGCGTATTCTGAAAAACATCAAACATAATTTGGGGGTGACATAGGCAGAGGTGAGAAAATAAAGTCTAAGCCTCTGATTTTACATTTTCGTATCATGCAATACTAATATTTTTAAAAATCAGTTATACACGGTACCTCAAAATCCAAACAACCTTCTTCGTCGTCCTTTTGTTTGGATGGTGATGGGAACTTCCGAGCTATAAAAGGTTAATCACAGATACATTCATGAGAACATTTCTCTATTGTAAACTTTAAAAACACATACAAATCGACTTTCATTCACGAATCTGAGGTGTTTTCCTCTGTAGACAGTATATTCTTTTTGTCGATTACTGTCACTACTTCTATAGTCAATCCGTTAGAATTGAAATCTAAAAAGACTGAAAATTAACATATCATTCACTACAAGGCAGAAAAAAGGAAATTTGACTAACTCGTATGCATTTTTCTTCACGAAGCAGTCATATCCTCTTCTCCCGTGAAACACAGCAAGTTCTGTACTTGCTGTTCTTTCAGAAAACTTTAATAACCTATCATCTCTCATTTCGTTGTAAATTTTCATTTTGTAGTATTATTTAGTTTGCTTGACTTCGCAATCTCTATTACACGGTTCTTCAAAAAAGATGATTTATCCACGAACAAGATTTTTTAGGGATGTTACCTTTTGATGTTAGTAAACTATATGTCCAACCCTTTTACATTGCAGTATGCCATGACAGTATATTGGGTGTGTTTTGGGTGTGTATATGTTTTAGGAAGAGAAGCTTAAAAAAGTTTTATTGCATATAGATTAAGAACTGCTTTAATCACAGTGACATAGTTCTTCCCTAATGCAGCAATATCTTCAGAGTCAGCTTGTGAGACCTTGGAGAAACATCGGGATTGTGTAGGTAAAACTAATTGCCCTAAGTAATCTAACGTTCCCACGTGTTATAGGACAAAATCAAGGCCCACACAAGACTTGAGGAGCTCTCAGGCCCATGAGACAGAAAATGAATTTATACCAAAAATGACGTCCAGTTCTCTTTATCAACAAAAAGTACAAATTACAACTATTTGAATCAGGTTAAAGAAACAAGCAAACATGCACAACTGAAACCTAAGTGACCGTTTCACTGTTAAGGGTATGTTTATCATTTGACATCCATCAACCGTATATCTGGTTTTGAAAAGTAAATTTAACTTGTGATTTCAGCATCCCTGAAGTTCACATTTCATGCAGAGGGTCCAAGAAACTCAAATCGTACTTTCGTATGACACCACCTTCACTCATTTTCAGAAAAGTACCCTGGATCCCTGGATCGCTTCAGAGATCTAACGTGTTGCAACACCATAGCTCTAAAATCCGTGGGTCACAGTTTGAATTGTTAGTGAAATGTATGATTGGACAAGGAAATACTTTAAATATTTTAGTTTTGATTTCTAACAAATAAAAAGTCAGTAGATAAAACTAACTCAAAGACTCTGAAATCTGCATGTTTTCATTTTTATTTATTACTTATCAGCATAAAAATTGTATAGTTAACTACGGTACAGTCATACAAGGGAATTTTATACGCAAACGAATATGAAAAACCACAGTTAATTGTGTCCACTATGGATGTCTCTAAAAATTATCACGCTGATCACAAAAGAATGTTGCCAAAAATTACACTGTACACCCATGTACACATTAGAAGTTGAAAAAACATTTTACATATTAAATATGAGCACGCACACACGTTGTAAAATATTTAAACATGCATAAGAATTGTTTAAAAAAGTAGTTTAGAATATTGGTCACTTCTAGACAATAAGTGGGACTAGTGTAAAAAGACTCTGGGGCCGGGTGTGGTGGCTCACGCCTCTAAAGCCAGCACTTTGGGAGGCCGAGGTGGGCGGAACACCAGGTCAGCAGATCGAGACCAATCGGGCTAACATGGTGAAACCCCGTCTCCTTTAGAAAATACAAAAAATTAGCCGGACTTGGTGGCGGGCGCCTGTAGTCCCACTACTCCGGAGGCTGAGGCAGGAGAATGCCGTGAACCCGGGAGGCGGGCTTACAGTGAGCCGAGATCCCACCACTGCTCCCCAGCCTGGGCCAGAGAGTGAGCCAGCGAGACTCCCTCTCGAAAAAAGGAAAAGAAAGAAAAAAGAAAATCTAAGACATGAAAACAAATTCCACACATAGTCTATAACCACACACATACGCTGTGAGGTGTTGTTTGTTCCTTTGCTTTTTGAGATGGAGTCTCACTCTGTCACTCAGGCTAAAGTGGCACAAGCTCGGCTCACTGCAACTTCTGCCTCCTAGGTTCAAGCGATTCTCCTGCCTCAGCCTCCAGAGTAGCTGAGATTACAGGCACCCACCACCACAACTGGCGATTTTTGGTTATTTTCTGTAGAGATGGGGTTTCACTATGTTGACCAGGTTGGTCTGGGACTCATGACTTTCAGTTATCTGCCCGCCTTGGTCCCCCGAAATGCTAGGATTACAGGCATGTGTCACCGTGCACAGCCTAGTGTAAAATGTTTCAAACGTGCCTGGGAATGACAACCAAAACTAATTCAGGCTGTTTTGTACCTCTAGGCAATTAATTACAGTAGCATAAAAAGTGACTCGAATGCTTTAGAGTCGCTCTTCTAAAACGCTGTGTCTAGCAAAGAGCCATCAAGTCATGATTTTTTAAAATTATAAGTCACACACACACACACACAGAAACACACACACACACCCCACACACCCACTCAGTCACCGAATCAGAAAAAAAGAAACTGATTTTCTTTCGATTCTCAGAGTGACAACACTCACAACTGTCATGTCAGCAAGTGAAACTTTCCTCTAAGATCAGAATTCCAATCAGCGTTTGAACCACTGCAAATATTTCACAGTCTCAAAATTCACCTGTCTGAAAACCAAGCACGTACAGAAATTGCAAATTGGAAACGTTATACTATCAGGACATTAAAGTTGAACCACATGAGGTTAAGCAGAATATTTTTTTAAACTCTTAATCTTAGGCTTGTAAATGGCATTTTCTCAAACATAAATACTAGCATTGGCAGTATTTGTACCAAGATTTCCCGTCAAATTTTGAAAAGAAAACAACACTGGGAATAAAAGGGCTCTCAGCATTTCAAATATTTTAATATTCTTCTTTCCAGAGTAAAATTAAAATTACAAAATTTACCTGCTTTGACTGTTTCTCTGTCCTTCAATTCTAAGGCTTTATTTGGATTAGAAGCTTTCATTCCACCGGTAGGCTACATGGGTTTGGAAATAAAATAATTAATATATAATGTATACTTCATAAAATATATAGTTAATATTCAAGATAAAAATAGAAAAGTTGTTACCTGCAGAAGACCATCTTTATCAGAAGACTCTAAAAGAAAAGGGACATATATAATTGACAATATGCAAGCCTGACAAAGCCTACCAAACATTCACACAGTGTGAATATGAAGATGAATCCTCATGCTTGGATGGAAAAGGGATTACACTGGGTTGTGGGGTCTTTTGGGTTATTGTCTTTGTTAACATGCCAACGTGACAGAAATATCCCTAAGAAAATTTAACAAATAAATTTCGTCAAACACGCTGTGAAGATTTCCACAGTGAAAAGATATTTAAAGTGACAATAACTAAAGCAGAAAAATCCTAATACCAGTAGGAGTAAGCTGCCATATAAGGAAAGAAGTTGTATTCAGTAAGATGACCAAGTCATGACCCCCGCCCCCTCAAAAACACGAGATGTCCAAGCTGATGGTAGAATGCTATGATATACAGTTAAGGAAACACATGAGAATCACTTATGTCAAAATACTACAAGTAGCTCTTATGTTCTTCAATTTGTCCTGTAGTTTAGAAGTTGTAAATTTGCGATGAGGGTTCAAAGGTACAATTCACTTATCATTGCAGAGAATGCTCTAAATTTATCAGCATAAATATCTACTTGTAGAATAATAGTTAATAAATATGTTCATTTTTGTACCTGTGTGAAATATGAGTATTTTTACATTTATGGGGTTCTCTAGTTTAGTCCTCTTAAAATTTCCTGATCCACTTATACAAAAAGGTCAAAGCATACCCATCAACAGACTAATCCAGGCCCGGTGCAGCGGCTCATGCCTGTAATTCCAGCATTTTGGAAGGCCGAGGAGGGCGGATCTCTCGAGGCCAGGAGTTCCAAACCAGCCTGGCCAAAATAGCGAAACCTGTCTCCACAAAAATACAAAAATCAGCCAGGTATCGTGGCACATGCCTGGAACCCAAGCCACTCGGGGGCCTGAGCTATGGGAATCACTTGAATCCAGGAGGCGGAGGTTGCAGTTAGCCAAGATCATGCCACTGCACTCCAGCCTGGATGACAGAGCGAGATTCTGTCTCAACAAAAAGAAAAAAAAAACAAAAAACAAAACAAAAAAAACCTAATATGAAAGTATAAAAAACTAGAAGTCAATTTCCAGAGACTTTTTACGTATCATGAACCTGCGTGTTGCAATGTTAGAATAATGGTTATTGAAAATAACAATTTCAGCGTTCAAGGAATGAATTCTACAATTACTTTGTTGCTAAAATTTATTCTATTTGTTATACCATATGAGTTGTTAAACTACTGTTATGAAAAAGCTCTTATGAAACACTTAACTTCAAGAAATAACAGACATTTCTTTCACATAGAAATATATCCCTTTCATCAAATCATACTAATAAAATAGGCTTAATCTCTCAGTTTTCTCTACTTTTACATTTTTCAGTATGACATACCTTAATATATTTAGAAATACCACTTGTACATGTTGTTTCCCTTGAGAGATGATTGATCATCTCTCAATTAAGGCACTTCAGGGATATTAACCCTCTAAAACACACCAAATTTATGTCTAACCCTTTTAAGGCTAAATACGCATGATCATATTGCATGTATGTGTTTTAGAAAGAAAAGTGCTTAACATTGTATCCGATACGCTTTACATAAAAACCTGCTTTAATTACAATGAGAAGGTCGTTCTCGATTCATTAGTATCTTTCAAACTTACATCTGAAGCACTGAAGAAACCTCAGAAATTCAGATGTGAGAATTGATACCATTAATTCATGTGCTTGTTTTAGGTAAAAATATGATAAACGTACATCCTCACTAAGGGCAAAGACAGCAGAGTGCCATGAGATAGGAAATGAATATGTAACCAAAATATTTTCCTTTATGAAGAAAATAGCTGGCTTTCACTTTTCTAAGACAAGATAAAAAAGCAAAACAGGCAGAGATGAAACATTCACAGCTATCTCATCATCAAGGAACCGTTTACCACTTGGAACTTAGGAATCCTAGGCATGGTTGAAAACTCTATTTCTAAATTGTGATCTGATTTTCCTTGAAGTTCACAATCCAGGAAATACTACCCTAGTTATTTTCTTTTATTACTTTTATTTTTATAAAGGGGTACGCTGGAGATTTTTTAGAGTCAGGACAGGTCACATGGCATAGCCCGAAAGATTAGTGAGCCACATTTGTAATGGCTATTGAAATGTATGGCTTTGCATACCTGTATATTAAATACTTCACTTTTAATTTCTAATATAGCATGAAGCAGGACATACACTTAAACAAAGGCTTGTTGGCATCTGTAATTATACTTATGTTGCTTTTGAATCATCATGAAGAGAGTCTAATTAAACGTGGTGCTACGTGAACATGCAATATGCACACTACGAAATCTTTTTTTGTTGTTTTTTAGACGGAGTCCCGTCCTGTCGCCCAGGCTGAAGTGCAGGGGCGCGATCTCGGCTCACTGCAAGCTCCGCTTCCCGGGTTCTCGCATTCTCCTGCCTCAGCCTCCCGAGTAGCTGGGACTGCAGGTGCCCTCCACCAAGCCCGGCTAATTTTTTGTATGTTTTCGTAGAGACTGGGTTTCACCATGTTAGCCAGGATGGTCTCGATCTGCCCACCTCGTGATCCACCAGCCTTGGCTTCCCACAGTGCTGAGATTACAGGCGTGAGACACTGCGTCCGGCCTGAAATCTTTTTTTTTTTTTTTTTTTTTTTTTTTTTGAGATGGAGTCTTGCTCTCTCGCCCAGGCTGCAGTGCTGCGGCGGGATCTCAGCTCACTGCAAGCTCCGCCTCCCGGGTTCAAGCCATTCTCCTGACTCAGCCTCTGGAGTAGCTGGGACTACAGGCGCCCGCCACCAAGCCCGGCTAGTTTTTTGTGTTTTTTGGTAGAGAGGAAGTTTCGCCGTGTTAGCCAGGATGGTCTCGATCTCCTGACCTCGTGATCCACCCGTCTCGGCCTCCCAAAGTGCTGGGATTACAGGCTTGAGCCACCGCGCCCGGCCTAAAATCTTAAAATAAATGAAAGGCGATCTAATCGCCCAACAAAACAAAGTTGCTGTGGAATGACAAGAACACGGTACAACCATTTATATATGATGTTTGCAAAAAGCTTTAATACCAATATGTATATGCTGAGTGATGAGGAGAGAAGTGATCTTGAATCAGAGGAGCAAATCATGACACTGAGAAAATAAATGCAACAGCTGGACGGAGAATGCTACGCTGTGTCCTCAACGCAGCACATTAAAATAATATATATCATTGTATTGCAAGCATTCATCGTGCTCTTTACCATGTCCTGTCATTGAGAAGATACACCGTTCAAATGAGAGTTCAGCTGAATGTAGAATTCACATCTCCTCAGTGAAAGCGTTATGAATTGATCAGCTTGGATATATACTTAGAGAATAATACTCAATATAAATATTCACTGATTTTCATACCCAGATGGTATAATGGTATGCCAACATTTTTGTAATTTGTAGCTTAGCCATCTCAATATTTCTTGATCCACTCATGGAGGAAGATGTACAAAACTCATCAGGAATAGCAAATACGCTTTCAATATTGATATATCTGTTTCAAATTTAGTTGCAACAGACTTCTTAAATATTAATAACATTTTCTATATTAAAATCAGTACAGTACCTATGAATAACAACAATTTAAGTATTCAAGTAAAACATTCTGAATTTTCTTTCTTCTTCTTCTCTGGTTAAAAACATACTCAAAAATAAGAGCAACATAATGCTTTCTCCTGACCCTTTTCTGTCTTCACCTTCTATATCCGATTGCTCTTCCTCCACATTTCTCCCACGAAAGGCCTCTCCTCTTGCTACTCAGAACAAGGTCCAAGGACAACCAGCAACAACATCACCTGACATCTTATTAAAAATGCAGAATCCCTAGTCGGCTGAATCACAGTGTGAATTGTTAACAAGGTTTCCAGCTGATTTTCTAATGTCTGAAAACTTCTGGTCTATATGGAGTGTATATGAGAAATTACATACATTAGTGGCCGTGCATATATGCTTATTCCCACCTACTGCAAATACAACACAGCTCTCCATGGTGAAGTGCTTCCATCCCTCGCAGCTTCCCACCACTGAGAAAGTTGGAAAGAGTCACAGTATTTTTGCACTAATTCTCTGGTAATTTTTGGTACTGGAAAGTCACTTTATATTCTTCCCAAATTTCTAACCATACCCGATCTTTTCCTAAAGAATCATTTCATTTTACCATCCCGCATTATATAAACCTGCTTTTCGTTCCTTCCTGTACTCTGTGTACTCTCTGTCTTTCTCAGTCTTCATTTCCTCTTTTACTACTATCTTCTTTCTTATTTTCTCATTTTCCTCAGGTCTTGGAATATCTTGAATTCAAACTAATAATTCAGTTTCCTTTCAGCACTCTCAATGTACTCTGTTGCCAACACCTGATAAGAAGTACAATTTATCACAATTTCACTTCACATTTTTTCCATGCTTTGCATTTAGGAGGTACTTTTCTTTGGCTATTTGGTGGTATCCTTCCTCATCTGTTTATAGAAATACTTGGTCAAATGTCTCTTTAATTAAAAATGGTTCTTACCTTCTAATTTTCCACTTATTTTACTGAATTCTTTTTGATGTGTAGCCTTGGGTAAACATTCATCATTCTGTAAAAGATTCTCAAGGAAATTCTGTTAAAAGTAATATCAATAAATAATTTCAACGGAGAAATCCCAATAATGAAGAGTATCAAAATTTCCTAATTAAAATCTTTTGGAAGAACACAGTTTCCTACTTTACAAGCAATTTGACTTAAGAGCAGACATGTGTTGAAACCCAAAACATTTTGATAGAAAACCTCACGTAATGCTCTCTATATCAAGCTTATCTTTACGTTCATGATGCTATTAACTTGGTTAGTGAGAAGGAAAAACAAGTCACATGCACGAAATAATTCACTCCTGCGTATTTCAAAAAGTAACTCTCTTAAAAATATCTAGCTTGTGTTGTAGTCCTTATAAAAAATCAACATGACATTTCAAACAAAATACAATACACTTGCTAGTTGCCATAACACATACCGCATTAAACATTTAAACTGCCGGGCGTGGTGGCTCACGCCTGTAATCCCAGCACTTTGGGAGGCCGAGGTGGGCGGATCACAAGGTCAGGAGATCGAGACCATGGTGAAACCCCGTCTCTACTAAAAATAGAAAAAATTAGCCGGGCGCAGGGGCGGGCGCCTGTAGTCCCAGCTACTCGGGAGGCTGAGGCAGGAGAATGGTGTGAACCCGGGAGGCGGAGCTTGCAGTGAGCCGAGATTGCGCCACTGCACTCCAGCCTGGGCGACAGAGCAAGACTCCGTCTCAAAAAAAAAAAAAAAAAACAAAAAAACAAAAAACATTTAAACTATTCATGATGAGAGTGTCGTTTAGTGTTAAAAATGATGCATGTCATGAAGAGAACTTTGAGAGTCTGTCATGTAATGTATGCACAGATGTTGAAAACGCTTCTTTATTTTGGTAAACAGGAGCTTAAAACAAGCAACGTGTTTTTAACAAAATGTATGCTGATAGAAAAAGTGCTTGAATTGAATGTAAATGCAGTAAGAAAAAAATATGTCGTATCTAAATGAAAGCAAGCAAATATTAAAATCTTTTTGTCTGATGACAAATCAGATAAAATCTACTTGTCTATTGCCCTCCACCCTTTGCTGTTACCACCAGGCAGGAGCTGCTTATTTCTAAGAGGTCAGATATTTCCTATGTCTTTCCACAGTTGTGACCTTAAAATACATCACTATTGTTTGACGCTCATGCTGCTGCAACTTGACTGCCTGCCATAAAGGGACTCAAGGAGTTCTATTTGTGAAAATAATTTATATTTTTCAAAACACTACTCAACCAGTACTCTTGTTTTTATGGTCCCACAAGGTTTCCTATTCCTCACACTTTTCTTTCTCCTGAAATGTTCCCTCAGGTCTATACTGTACAATATAGAAGTGTCAATACATTCAAGTCCCAGGCGTTAACTTTTCAGGTACCAACTTTTAGAATACTGCAGTGTAGACTCTCTCTATGAATCCATTTAGAAATTTTGTACATCTAGATATACCACAGAGTCATAAATCTGCCCACAGGTGGACCCAGTATATTTCTTTTGCTTTTAGATAAACTTACTTCAGATCCCATGTGAATTTCTAGTGACTTCTAAGCCTTTTTTTAATACTGTACCCCACTGGCTTCTTAAATTAATCCTAGAAATTAGCAGAACTTCACTATGAAGCAGTTATCTACTTAGCACATAAATTCTCTATTAAGCGTATTCTGAAAAATATCAAACATGATTTGGGGGTGACATATGCAGAGGTGAGAAAGTCTAAGCCTCTGATTTTATGTTTTTGTATCATGCAATACTAATATTTTAAAAAATCAATAATACGCAGTACCTCAAAATCCAAGGAATTTTCTTCATTGTCCTTTTGTTTTGATCCTGATTGGAACATCTGAGCTATAAAAGGTTAATCACAGATACATTCATGAGAACTTTTCTCTACTATGAACTTTAAAAACATATACAAATCTACTTTCATTCACGAATCTGAGGTGTTTTCCTCTGTAGCTCGTATATTCTTTTTGTCGATTACAATCACTGCTTCTGTAGTCAATCCGCTAGAATTGAAATCTAAAAAATCTGACATTTAATGTTATATCATTCATTAAAATGCAGAAAATTATATTTTACTTGTGATCTCAACATCCGTAAAGTTCACATTTCATGCACAGGGTCCAAGAAACCAAATCATACCTTGGTATGTCACCATTTTCACTCATTTTTAGAAGTGTACCCTGGATGGTTTCAGAGATCTGACAAGTCGCAACACTGTAGCTCTATACTGTGTGGGTCACAGTTCGAATTGTTAGTGGAATGTATGACTTCACAAGGAAATACTTTAAATATTTTAGTTTTAATTTCCAATAACTAAAAATTCAGTATATAAAACTAACTTAAAGACTGAAATCTGCTTGTTTTCATTTTTATTTATTATTTATCAGCATAAAAATTGTGTAGTACATTCATACAATGGAATTTTATAAGCCACCTAATATTTAAAAACACAGTTAATTGTGTCCACTATGGATATCTCTAAAAATTATAATGCTTATCGAAAAACAATGTTGCCAAAAATTACATTGTACCACCATATACGCATGGGAAGTTGAAAAATATTTTACATATTAAATATGACTATGCACACCTGTTGTAAAATGTTTAAACATGCATAAGAATAGTTTTTAAAGATAGTTTATTATATTGGTTTCTTCTAGGCAATAAATAGTACTAGTGTACATCCCAAAGGACCTCTTTAAGGAGAACAACAAACCACTGCTCAGTGAAATAAAAGAGGATACAAACAAATGGAAGAGCATTCCATGCTCATGGATAGAAAGAACCAATATTGTGAAAATAGCCTTACTGCCCCAGGTAATTTATAGATTCAATGCCATCCCCATCAAGCTACCAATGAGTTTCTTCACAGAATTGGAAAAAACTACCTTAAAGTTCATATGGAACCAAAAAAGACCCCGCATTGCCAAGACAGTCTTAAGCCAAAAGAACAAAGCTGGAGGCATCACACTACCTGACTTAAAACTATACTACAAGTCTACAGTAACCAAAACAGCATGGTACCAGTACCAAAACAGAGATATAGACCAATGGAACAGAACAGAGCCCTCAAAATAATACCACACATCTACAGCCATCTGATCTTTGACAAACCTGACAAAAACAAGAAACGGGGAAAGGATTCCCTATTTAATAAATGGTGCTGGGAAACTTAGTTAGCCATAAGTAGAAAGCTGAAACTGGATCTTTTCCTTACTCCTTATACGAAAATTAATTCAAGATGGATTAGAGACTTAAATGTTAGACCTAATACCATAAAAACCCTAGAAGAAAACCTAGGTAATATCATTCAGGACACAGGCATGGGCAAGGACTTCATGTCTAAAACACAAAAAGCAATGGCAACAAAAGCAAAAATTGACAAATGGGATCTAATGAAACTAAAGAGCTTCTGCACGGCAAAGGAAACTACCATCAGAGTGAAGAGGCAACCTACAGAATGGGAGAACATTCTTGCAATCTACTCATCTGACAAAGGGCTAATATCCAGAACCTACAAAGAACTCAAACAAATTTACAAGAAAAAAACAAACAACCCTATCAAAAAGTGGGCAAAGGATATGAACAGACATTTCTCAAAAGAAGACATTCATACAGCCAACAGACACATGAAAAAATGCTCATCATCACTGGCCATCAGAGAAATGCAAATCAAAACCACAATGAGATACCATCTCACACCAGTTAGAATGGCAATCATTACAAAGTCAGGAAACAACAGGTGCTGGAGTGGATGTACAGAAATAGGAACACTTTTACACTTTTGGTGAGATTGTAAACTAGTTCAACCATTGTGGAAAACAGTGTGGTGATTCCTCAAGGATCTAGAACTAGAAATTCCATTTGACCCAGCCATCCCATTACTGGGTATATACCCAAAGGATTATAAATTATGCTGTTATAAAGACACATGCACACGTATGTTTATTGTGGCACTATTCACAATAGCAAAGACTTGGAATCAACCCAAATGTCCATCAGTGACAGACTGGATTAAGAAAATGCGGCACATATCCACCATGGAATACTACACAGTCATAAAAAAGGATGAGTTCGTGTCCTTTTTAGGGACATAGATGCAGCTGGAAACCATCATTCTCAGCAAACTATCCCAAGAACAGAAAACCAAATACCGCATATTCTCACTCATAGGTGGGAATTGAACAATGAGATCACTTGGACACAGGAAAGGGAACATCACACCCTAGGGCCTATTGTGGAGGGGGGACAGGGGAGGGATAGCATTAGGAGATATACCAAGTGTAGGTGACGAGTTAATGGGTGCAGCACACCAACATGGCACATGTATACATATGTAAGAAACCTGCATATTGTGCACATGTACCCTAGAACTTAAAGTATAGTAATAAAAATAATAATAAACAGTACTAGTGTAAAAAGACTCTAAAGCCAAATGCTTCAGAATCACAGTTTTATGAAAAAGTGTGTTTATCAAATATTCACAAAGAAATGACTGATTACTTTCCTCATCTTTACATAGTAAAGGTAAAACACACAAAAACAGACACACACAGGCACACACGATGAAACACACACACAAACACACATAGTTCACTAATCAGAGTTACTGATTTTCTTAGGATTCTCAAAGTGACAACACTGGAAATCAGGTCATTAATGTTGAAACACAAGTGTTATATCAATAAAAGAAGCGATCCGAAGTAAACCATGGAATTGAATCAAGCTTTGAAGAACTAAAAAAAATTAGATTTTCAAAATCCACCTTCTTGAATCCTTAAGAAATACAGAAGTTCAAAATAGAAAACATTACAGTTTTTGGATACAAAACTAGAAACACCTGAGGTTAAGGTTACATTTAAAAAAAACTATTGAAAATTACTGTTCTTGTAATATCAGGTTTTCAAATATAAATACCAGTATTGGCATTACTTAGATCAAATCTTTTCATCAAAGTTGAAAAAAATTAAGCATTGGAGATAGAAAGACTATCAAACTGTTCAATATTGAAATATTCATATTTCCATAGTTAAATTGAAAAATTTACCTATTCTCAATGTTTGTTCATTCTTCCATTTGAAGGCTTTATTTGGAACAGAGTTTTGCATTTTAGTGGCAGGCTAAATGGGTTTGGAAGCGAAATGATTATTAAAGAATGTATACTTCACAAAATACGTAGTTAATAGGTCATTAAAAATGAAATTATAAAACCAAATACCTTGAAGGCAGATGGCTTCTCAGGAGGCTCTTAAAAGCAAAAGAGATTTATCATCAATCATATGTAAATATGACAAAACCAACCACAAATGAATGCAGTGATAGTATCTAACTGAGTTCTCTTGGTTGACTTTGAGAATGAATACTTTAGATTTGGAAAGTTTGTTTAGGACACACACATGACAGGAATACACTGAAGAAAATATAAATAAAGGTTTCACAGATCATGCAGTTAAGACTTCAAAAGTGAGATTGTGTTTCACGTGTAAAAAGGGTTGATATGAGAAAATAAATGTCAAAGCTGAACATGGAATGCTACACCATGTACTAAATGAAACACATTAGAATCATTTATATTATTCCATTCATCATGTTATTTAATATGGCCTATCTTTGGAAAGGTATATAGTTATGATGAGAGTTCAGCTGAATGTAGACTTGACATCTCGTCAGTGAAGAGTTATGAATTGATCAGTTTGGATATATACTTAGGTCATAATACAAAATAGAAATATTTGTTGTTTTCCATAACCATGTGGTGTAATCATAGGCCTACATTTCTGTATCCTCTAGTTTATTCATCTGAATGCTTCTTGATCCACTCATGCAAGAAGATGTATAAAACTCATCGTGGAAATAATCTATACTAAGCTTTCAATATTGACATATTTATATAAAAATTAACCATAATAGATGTATTAAACATAAATAACTTTTTATATTGTTAAGTCACCACAATATTTATTTTAAAAAGCAATCTTATTATTCAAGTATAAATTCAGTATTTTTTTAGTTCCTACAATTCGTCTGATTTGGTGTATCGTTGGTCTATAATAAATTTTTGTGGAATGGCAATTTTACCAAAACAACTCACTTTCTTAAAAATAAAGCCAGTGTTCTTAATTTCAAATATATCTCATTTGAATAGCTAACATCAACAAAATATATATTTGTCATGACTGATTGTAACAGAGAAACCTAATGAGTCCCTGTGGTTACCACAATTCTAGCAAGCCTCCTGCTTCCAGTAGTCTCTGGAGTGTCCACAATTTACTTTCTGAAGTACAAATAATCTAAATGCATCTGAAGTGAGTTCACTCAACTTTCCTTCTCAGAGTCTTCTCAGAAAGAAGCTACCTTCTTTCTTGTTTGTACCCTGTTACCTGCCTCAAAATGCCTCTACTAAAAAATAAAAATAAAAAATAAAAAAAAAACCCTAACTCCGTAGAATTGATCCTTTCCATCCAACACGATTTCAAATTTATTTTTTCATCACTCCTTTCTCCTTGTTTAGAGAGAGTATCTTAAATTTATAATTTCTGTTTCTTTGTCTTTTTCTTCTTCTTCTGATTCCAAGACTAATCTGTGTCACTGGAAAATGACATTCTTTGTTTTTCAGCATAAAAGCCACTTAAGAAGGCCCTGTTGCTTCCCTTCACCCTAAAACACTACAGAGAGTCCCCTGAAATATTTGAAATGTTGAAAAGCTGAACCTACAAATTTCAAATTGCAAATGTATATTTGTTACTGGGAATATTTTTCTCACTAAATTACCACTTCTATTATTTTGGTATAAAAAATAAAATTGTCATTACTTGTTTGATCTTGTGGAGCTTGTTCAATAATGCCAATATCATGTTTTTGTTGTCCAGTTACTGTCTTTGTTGCTCCCTCCTATTACAAACAAAAAACAGAAAGTAACAACAACAACAACAATAAAAACTTCAGAAAAAAATTGTATGTATTAACTCAGTCATTCACTCAATTTGTCAGTAGGACAAACAACAACAACAACAAATACACACATTGTATTTATCAAATCATAGGCACTATTCTGGGAAAAGCAGAAAATATCCATGGAAGATAGATTCTAGCCTATATTCAAGAAATGGTAGAGATATGTGAAAACAAATAAGAACAGAAAAGTATACTTCACCAGTTCTACAATTTAAGTCATTAAAATACATAAGGGCAAAAAGGAGAGAAAAATCAGTTTTACCTGAAAAGCATAGAAAATGCTGCCATAATGGGACCATATTTGGAAGGACAGACAAAGTGCAGAGTCAGGATACAAAGACTCTTGGCGCAATAGCATGTGCAAAATAATAAGGCATGAAACAACATGGCAACTGAGGGATGCCAAAGTTATGTTGTAAAACTGGAACACAGTCAGAGGAAATGAATTGAAGAGATAAAATGGGGCCAAACCATATATGGTATGTGTCACACTAGAATGTGAAATTACCCCTTCATGTAATGGGTATTCACTCAATATGCGGATGAGTTGCATCATTACAAATATAGTTTAGAAAGGTGACCCTTCCAGCGGTGTAAAGATGAACATGGGGAGATGGGGCAAAAGTAGAAAGGAGTACTTCAAAATTATAGGTAGAGAGTTAATTATGATAATAAGATATGGAAAATTATAAGAAGGTAGATAATACAAAATTTGGTGGGTGACTGGATTGGTGACCTGGAGGAGGGTTGAAGTGCAGGATGTGGGGTACGGTTGAAGTGCTGGTTGAAGTGCTTGAGTATTTCATGGCTACTTTCTAGGTGTTATTTACTAGGATGGGGAAACCAGATGACACAGTAAATTACAAAGAGTCAGGAGAGAATCAGGAAAAAAATAAAAATGATGTTTTCAGTTTGAGACCTATAAGATTTCAGGCATCTAAGGGGCTTGGAAGAAAGATCTGGATAAATACATTTGGAGTATGAGTAGATTACCTACTTGAGGAAAATTACAAAGTGATAAGAAAATAAATATAAGCTAGACTAAATGGGTAGAATTAAAACAAATCTATGCAAACTGCTGAAATTTTGAAAATGAAATCAAAGGGAGAGAGAAAAACATGGGTTTAAGTTTCCCAGTTATATACTTCCAAATTTATTTCAAGAATATAATTTTATTTATATAGGTAAATGTTTATTTCTGAAATATTATTGTAATATGTATCTTTGAATTGAATGAAAACATTTAATTTTAAAACAAGATTCTACAAAATGACCTTTATAAAAACCTTGCAAATTTTTAATTGTACAAGAGAAATGCTTACCTATAGAATTATGAGGCATTTTTAAGTACTACTATAAAGTGAGATAGAAATGTGAAACCCTGTTTTAAAATTCACACGCTTTTCTTATATTCCTGTAAACAAGACAATACTAGCTCTAATTGCCTATTTACACCATATAAGATGGCAGTTTAAAATTGGAGAAAATATCTCTCATAAAGAAAATTAAGCAATAATTATTCAAGTTGAAGATTTCATAGTTTTTACACATATCTATGATTGTCAAGCAGGATTCAGTATTCACAGGAGAAGAGAAGAAAGAAACTAAAAAATTCAAGTCGACAGGATTCCTGAGTTTTAGAAATAAACAAATATATGTGCAAGGTGTAATAGTTATGAAGACTAAAGTTAATAAGGCTTCCTGGAAAGAATATAAAATATCCCCATTGCAAGAGATAGTTTTAAGAGTTTTTAAAAAGTATTCTTCCAATGATAAGTTTGTTTACTCTGTTATCAATCTTCCCTTACCTATGATTCTATGATAATAGGTACTTTACTTTTAAAAAAATCACAAATATTGATTACATTCAGTTGATGTGTGCATATAATACCATTACATACAGATATTATGAGCAAAAGATGTCAGAATATTCCTAGAGATTAATAATTTCTACATTTATTTCATTGAGAGTTTTGTAGCTTAAAGGTGATTTTTCTCTTTTAAGATATACAGATTAAGAACCTTGTTCATATGATTAGAAAATTTAATTTTAATAGTAAACTTAAATAAAATGCTTATTTATTTATACTCTATTATCAAACGTATTCAAAACAGCTACCAAGGTTATATCAGAGAGTAAGATAAATTAGTTAAATAACCTAAGAATATGTCAGACATTAAGTTAGAAATATTAATCCAGAAACCAAAGAGTCAAAAATTAAAAATTCACAATAAAGTTGACAAGATCTAAAACAGAATTCACTTTACATTCTACATTAATATAAATATGACTAGATTATATATAAAACATAAAGTTACTAAAAGAAGTGAGAATTAAATTTTTGTTCCTTCTTTATAATTTTTTTGTTGACACACTGTAAATGTACATGTTTTGGGGGTACATATTATCACTTACTACGTTCATATAGTCAAGTCAGAATAATTGAGATATTAATCACCTTAAGTATTTATCTTTCTTTTATGCTAGAAACATTCAAATTATTCTCTACTAGGTATTTTAAAGAGTACAACAAATTGCTCTTACCTATAATCATCCTTATATTTTATTTCAGCTTTTTATTAAAATCAACTGCAAGTCACTCAGAAACACCTGAGCCATATTTTATTACCTTGCTATGCTTTCTTAATTTTTATTTTAAATAATTTGTGTCATATCTCTTATCCTAGAGAGTTCCTCCTCTCATTTAAACCACTATTTTTGCTGTGTTTTTTATAATAATCTGTGTCATCTTGACTCATTGAGTCTCTATGTTTATCTTACCCTTCTTCAATGAATTATTTCATTTCAACCCCTTCATGTAACTTATTATTAAACAAATATGGTGATATCCATTAGACTATTATTATTATTATTATTATTATTATTATTGAGACGGAGTCTCGTTCTGTCGCCCAGGCTGGAATGTAGTGGCGCGATCTCGACTCACTGCAAGCTCCGCCGCTAGGTTCACGCCATTCTCCTGCCTCAGCCTCCTGAGTAACTGGGACTACAGGTGGCTGCCACTATGCCCGGCTAATTTTTTGTATTTTTAGTAGAGACAGGGTTTCACCTTGTTAGCCAGGATGGTCTCAATCTCCTGACCTCGTGATCCTCAGCTTCGGGCTCCCAAATTGCTGGGATTACAGGCGGGAGCCACCACGCCCGGCCGTTAGATTATTTTTTTAACTAAAACAACCTAGGGCAAAAATTTGCTCTCACATAATTTATAGTATTGTTGAAATAATTAAAATTTAAAAAGTTAAATTACATGTTATATTTTGAAATATCTCTTCCCAATTTACAGTTGTATTAATTACCTCTTGTGTGGAAAAATGTGAAAGTTTAGTTTTTTAATAGTACCTTATTTAACTGGGTTTGCATTGAAATAGTGTAGGTTGTTTCTATTCTGTGTGGCAAAAAGCTAAGGATAAATAATTGTATAAATTCTGCTTCTTCTAAGAAACAGAGAAAAAAAGAATAAATCTTGGGGGTGGATCATGACTGATTAGTGAAAATCATACATAGCAACTAAATAGAAACCTGTAAATAAATATGCTGACAATTGAGACAGCAATGCCCTAAAAAGCAGACACTAAAGAAATGTATTCTGTGAGTAAAAAAGTCTGCAGTAAATCATTTTGAAAAGGTGAAGGAAGAGGGAGAAACAAACAAGAGCCGTGACCAGTCAATCAAGTATGAGCTTCATTCATGAAAGAAAATGAAAAACAACTATAAGACATGTGATGAAACACATAAAGTAGACTTTTGTTCATAATATATTCCCATAATGCTGATCGGTATTTACACTACAATTAGTTATTTGTTAATACCTGGGTGATAAAGATTTTAATTTTAGTATTATATAATAAGACGTTCAATTGGTTAAACATGGTCTTCAGCCAATGCCTAAAAGCGAGAACATTGTTACTACAGAGAGAGAAAAAATTTAAGAAGAAACGTTTCTAAACTTTTCACCTGAAGAAAGTATTGGTAATCAGAATTTTAGAGTAATGTATTCCTTGAAAAGATACGTTTAATAGAACATGAGTTTTGGACAGCCGCGGTGGCTCACGCTGTAATCCCAGCACTTTGGGAGGCCAAGGCGAGCGCATCACAAGGTCAATAGATCGAGATCATCCTGGCCAACATGCTGAAACCCTGTCTCTACTAAAATTACAAAAAGTAACTGTGTGTGGTGTACACGCCTGTAGTCCCAGCTACGCAGGCGGCTGAGGCAGAAGAATTGATTGAACTCGGGAGGCAGAGAAGGTAGTGAGCCGAGATCACACCACTGCACTCCAGCCTGCATGACAGAGGGAGACTCTGTCTCAAAAAAAAAAAAAAAAAAAAAAAAAAAAAGAACATGAGTTGAGACTAAAATATATTAAAATTTTTTTATTCTAAACTCCACTGGAGGATACTAGAAAATATAGTGTAAACTTCTTTCCTATTTACTACATATCTCTGATTGTCTTCTTATCTGAGACATATTTTCTCAAGATAAGTCACATGAATTTATGCATTGTAAATATTAAAAGAAAATATAAATTTAAGCCAGATTTTAGAAATGCCTTAGATTTAATTATAAGATATATTATGCATATTATCTTACTTGTAACATTCCATTACATAAAAATTCATTTGTCTGCTCATTTATTCACATTGAAAACCTCTTAAAATGCTTTTTACAGGCAAGACTGTATTCTGGGTACACTAGGATGCACACAAGTGTTTTCTAACCTGCGGTATCTCATAGTGATGCAAGAGCTTCAAAATGATTATTTAAATAACTAAACACAAAATCTTCTGAAATTTAAAATTTTCAAATGAGATCAAAGATCTTTGAACCATATATTTAAAAACTGCAATTTAAAAATTCCGAAATTAAAACCTTACCATAGGCTTATTAAGAGTCTCTGCTTCCAAAATTGTTGTTTACTTGGGGTAAAACCTGCATTCTTCATTTAGATGAAGAGTTTAAAGTCTACCTTTAATGAAATAACTTAGAAAACACACTGGCATGCCTTAATAATACAGACTCTGAGAAAGAGAATTTACATTTCTAACTTTCTACCATTATTTTTTAAATTAGAGATAAGGTCTCGCTATGTTGCCCACACTGGTCTCAAACTCTTGGGCTCAAGCATCAGCCTCCTTGGTAGTTGGAACTACAGGCAAGCACCAGCATGCCCAAATAAATTTTCACAATTTCTAATATTATTTTGGTGTAATTAAAGAACCAACAAGAGAAACTGAGAAAAAACTCTCTCCTAAAAACTACGAGATATCAAAATAATAAGTGCCAAAGAAAAAACCTATATGCTATGTGGCACAGTTTCGGAACTGAACAGTATCAGAGAGATTCCGTGATTACAATAATAAGTAACTGGATCCATTAAGATAAATTTAAGCATGAGTTTTGTTTCAAGTTACAATAGAATAATTTTAAAAGTCACAGTAAGTATACTTATGCAAATAAACCTTTACCAGATTTTATATATTCTCTACTGTGGAAAAGTTTTTTCTAGTATAATGTTCCTGTTTCTCCAGCCCATTCCATATTTTGGCCTCACACCCTCAAAGTATTTACCAATGATTTGTTATTTACTGAAGTTAAAAAAAAAAAAAAAAAAGAAAAAAAACTGTTTACATCAACAACTCATATTTCTATAAAATGTTTTTATCTGACCAACTTTATATTACCAACATGAAATAATGATACTTATACCACTGCTAACCATGAAAAGTAAATACTATACAGAACTAGATTCCAACTGAGAAAATCAACTTCACAAGAGACCATTTTACCTTGGTAGCAAGATTAAAGTCTTCCTCAACTTTTGTAGACTGTGAATTTTCAATAGTCGGTTTGCCACGAAGACTTTAGAGAAAAAAGATACAACAGAAATGAGCAAATTCATATATTTAAAAAGAAAATCTGCTAGTTCATATCTTGCTGCTCACTCTAAAAAATGAAAACAAAAAACAAAATCTGGGGAAAGATCAGTCCTCTGTATATTATATCATGTTTCTTGGTAGAATTAAAATATGCCCTCTGTTTTTAAAAATGATTTTAGTTACCTATTTTTATTTTTGACTCTACCTCCCCAACCTAGAACATACAATAAAGACTGACTCTTAGTTCCATAAGAAATAGCGACAACCAATATAATTGGCATACCCTGAGTATCATTCGTCCTCCCAAACTGTTCTCAATGATGAAGTGGAAATCTACTTAATGGCTGACATAACTTTTGATATCTAAACTGGAACAAACTTGATAATGTAAAATAAGGAAGAAAGATACAGCTACCTTGTCCCTTTTCCATTATCTATCTCTGATTCAAAGATTAATCTGTGTCACTGGAAAATGACATTCTTTGTTTTTCAGCATAAAAGCCACTTAAGAAGGCCCTGTTGCTTCCCTTCACCCTAAAACACAACAGAGAGTCCCCTGAAATATTTGAAATGTTGAAAAGCTGAACCTACAAATTGCAAATTACAAATGTGTATTTGTTACTGGGAATATTTTTCTCATAAAAAATTGAAACATTAAAAATAATAAAATCAAACTACTTATTTTATACTTGTCCTTCCTTGTTCAGGTCTACATAAACTAGCAAAGCCTTAAAAATCTTCATAGGTACTTGCACCCAAGGAGAGAGTCTGCTAGAAAAACTGAGTCCTGATAGTTGGATTTCTCTAAGTACTATACATACACAGAGAGAAAGATCTGGAAGTGGGAGCCACTGTATATAGTGAAAGTTTCTCCCACTTCCAGATCTTTCTTCTGCAGGGCTTCATGGCAGTCTCCAACCTTTAAATATTCAGCTTATCAAAGCACAGACTACTGAAAAGATAAACTCAATGACCAACCAAGCAGCTCTGTATTTACCTGTTCCTGGAAAACAACTAAACGGAGTCTTAGTCATTCACCTCTAGCATAAGCATGTTACCAAAAACCCAACTGAACCATGACTTATATGCCAGTCAGTCTTATCCCTGCTCTATATGTACATGGGTAGGATATCAGAGGCTTGGAAAAAGAGTCAAAGGGGAGGGGACATCTGCCTTGGGCCACAGATATATCTAACTCAGCAAACTTTAATCCCCTAGCGCTCAAGGGGCTCTAAGCCACTCCTGTGAGATTTGCAGTGAAAGAACAGAATAGGACATTTCTATCTGATTGTGGAGACTTTTCCCAGTGGCTCTTTTTTTTTTTTTTTTTTTTTTTCCATTTTTCATTAAAAAGCTTGAAGTTTGTCCATTCCTCCAATTAAACAAGCAAAAAAGCAGCGACCTATTCAGGATTTCTTTTCAACATTGTTTTAGTATGCCCTTCTAGATAACTCCCAACGTCTTCTGTGTTTTTGTTCCTCTAATTTATCTTCATCAAATTTGACATAAGGTCCAACATTCTGATCTCTTTGGTAAAACCCTTACTCCTACCAATCCTGGGACTGTTTCTCTTCAGACTTGGCCTTTCCCTGATAAATTTCATTCTTATCTACTTCCACTGGGTTCTCCAGCTAATTCCATTCTTATTGTTTTCCATTTGTTTAATTAGACCCATTCCCTCTTCCTATTATTCAAACACTCACGTACATGATGATATAAAAACAAGAGTAATGGGCTTTGAAATGAGTGTAAATATTACTTCTGCTACCTCCTATATTTAAATAAGTCACTTTGAGTTTCAGACTCTCCATCTGAACAACTATTTTTGCAGGATATTAAATACAGGTTGAAATATGAAAGTATTTTGATTAGTCTCCAAGAATCTTTAAAATCCTAAAATTCCACGTGCCTTTAATTTTACCTATAGAAAAATGGGGCTGGCAGAAAGGAATAAAATAATAGAAGAAAAGAACACCAAGGAAAGCAGAGTAGAAAGTAATCAGGAAAGATTATAGAAAAGTTATGGAAGAAGAAAAAAAGACTCTAGAAAAAAAAGGAAAAGTTCATGCAACTAGGCAGGGTACTGCTTTGAAGAAAAACTAAACTGGGAGGTCAGTAAATAGAGAAATCTTAAGAAATAGCCTCTAAATATTATTAACATATCTATATCTATTCTCCACTAAAATAATTCATCTACAAGATTTACCTAGTATTGCTTATGAAACAAAAGCCTATGTCTTGTCACCACAGCTAAATAAGATCTGCTCTAAAAACTTTCATGATAATAAAGGTACTGATATACCACTTTAACTGTTAAACATGTTAGGACAAAGTCTTCTATTAACCAGTGTTCTAAGGGAAAACTCTAAAAAGAGTTAATATAGGCCGGGCGCAGTGGCTCAAGCCTGTTAATCCCAGTACTTTGGGATGCCGAGACGGGCGGATCACGAGGTCAGGAGATCGAGACCATCCTGGCTAACACGGTGAAACCCCGTCTCTACTAAAAAATACAAAATCCTAACCGGGCGAGGTAGCGGGAGCCTGTAGTCCCAGCTACTCCGGAGGCTGAGGCAGGAGAATGGCGTCAACCCGGGAGGCGGAGCTTGCAGTGAGGTGAGATCCGGCCACTGCACTCCAGCCTGGGCGATAGAGTGAGACTCCATCTCAAAAAAAAAAAAAAAAAAAAGAGTTAATATGTAACAAAAGGTAACTTTGTGAATTGATCCCATCTGGACCTGTACCTTGATCCTAATGATGCAGAGGTCTCCATCAATCTACGCCAAGAGGGAAGAGAAGGGATTTGGGAGCAAGATAGACAGATGTTCAAACTCAAGGGTCAGCTACTTTTTAGCTATGAAATCATAGGTGAATTAATCAACCTTTCTGAACCGCATTTGCCTGATTAATACAAAGTAGGTGATAGTAGCACAGATGCTTTGCAAAGCTGTGTGATGACTATGTGAGATAATAAATATTAAGCACATAATATGTTGTCTAGCCCAGAGTAGAATACTCAGGAGATAGTGATTTTTTTTCTCTATATTTTCTGAGTTAGCATAAACGTTTTAAAAAAACTGCAAAGTCTTACCTGATTTTAGGCTCTACAGAACTCATACCCACTATTAAAGAAAAAAAGTAAAATACATTAAATCAACAAATATAAATAGAAAACACAGAATGTTAAAAATCTAAGAGGGCATGATGGCACATGCCTTTAATCCCAGCTACTTGGGAAGGTGAAGCACGAGGATCACCTGAGGAGTCCAGGAGTCTGAAAGCAGCCTGGGAGACATTGCGAGACTTCAACTTAGCTTAAAAGAATCGTGCACATTTTTGTGCATGATCTAGATCTTGTTTAAAAAAGCATAATACTCCAACACTGTGTTACAAAGAGTCAGATGATCTGATATAAAGGATTCCTTTGAAACCATACATTGAGCTATGGTAAAATTATTAAGTATACTATTTTTAGGAAATTAATGCATTAAGAATGCTTTTTCCCCTCCTTTGTAGTTCTCAAATGCAAGGAAAAATAGAATTTATCACAATTTGATCTCTACAAATGAACTACAGTGTACAATAAACATAATCCAAATAGAATCCTACAAGACTCCCAGAAAATTGTATTATTAGCAGAATTAGTATAAGTGGACAGTGTCAACCTCAGAAAGTGTAATTTCTAGAAAAATGAACTAGGAGCAGTTAGAAAAGAGTACACAGTAGTCTCTCTTTATCTGCTCTATGTGTAGAAACACACACAACATGATTTACCTCTGCTCTCACACCACAATCATCAAAACAGAAGACTTCTGTGACCAAATTTGTGGAGGATTTTCTCCACCAACAAATAACCAACCAATTCTGTAACAGAAACCAGCAAGTTGTCCTCTATTTAATTCCAACACTATCTAGAAATAGTGTCAGATCCCACAGGCTGAGGGCTCAGTCTCACAAGACTACCCTCCCACATCAGTTGCAAATCTGGGTTTCTGAAGCATCTAACCATCTGGTTTCAAGGTGGGGTTCTCACAACTCCCTCTTTGGGTTTGACATGCTAGAGTTTCCCAAAGACTAAGGGAAACACATTTACCAGTTTATTATAAAGGGTATCACAAAGGAGACACATGAAGAGATGCATAGAGCAAGTTGTAGGAAAGGGGGATGGAGCTTCCATGCCCTCCCAGGGCACATCAGTCTCCAGACACTTCCATATGTTCAGCTATCTGGAAGGTCTCTGTTCCCAGTCATTCTGGATTCTAAAGAAAGCTTTATTATATAGGCATGAATGAAAAAAAAATCTGTGGCCATTGGTAATTGACCTAACCTTCACCTCCTAGGAGGTTGAGGGGTGGGGCTGAAAGTCCTAACACATCATGTCTTGTTCTTTCTTGTGACCATCTCCTATCCTGAAGCTACCTAGAGACTGCCAGCCATCACTCAATTGTTAGCATACAAAGACATCTTTGGAGATTCTAAACATTTTATGAGTTGTATGCCAGAAAACAATGTTGAAGACCAAACATATGTTTCACAATATAATAGACATGGTTTTGATTTCTGTGATTTCAGTTACTCATGGTCAACCATAGTCCAAAAATATTAAACGGGGAATTCCAGAAATATGCAAGTCATAAGTTCTAAATAATGTGTCATTCTAAGGAGTATGATGAAATATTAAGACATCCTGTTTCATCTCACCCAGGTCATGAATCATTCCTTTGTGTATGCTATTTGCCCATTAGTTATCAAAATGGTCTGTTCCTGAATCCCAACCATCAACATTATCATGGCTCAATGATCCACCGTCAAATGAAGCAGATGATCTACCTTCTGATATGTTGTCAGATAGCCAGAAATTAATAATAATCTAACACCACATGACAACTCATACCTCATTCACCTGACTTCATCTCATCATATAGGCATTATGTCATCTCACAGTCATCACACAAAAAAGAAGGGTGAGTACAAGATAAGACATTTTGAGAGACCATTTTCACCTAACTTTGATTACAATGTATTGTTATTGTTTTATTTTATCATGAGTTATTGTTAATATCTTACTGTGCCAAATTTATAAATTAAACTATCATAAATACACATATATTTAAAAAACATGTATATATAGGGTTTCATACTATCCACAGTTTCAGACATTCACCGGGTGTCTTAGAAAATACCTCACATGGATAAGGGTGAATTACTATACTTATTTGTGTGTGTGTGTTTATGTTTGTGTGAGAGACAGACACAACACAGATCTCCACTCTCCACAAGAAGCAGACAAAAAAGACAACACTTTTCCTCACACTTTACCCTTAGGTTTTGACAACTCTAGAAAAATATTGGAATGTGTATTTAGCAGTCTAGACAATTTTCCAGACCCTGGCTATGTTGGCTGCTTTAATTACAAAAAGTTAGGTGGGATCTTGGGAGATTTTTTTGTTGGACACCAGAAACATCAACCATATCAACAGTATACTTAAAAACTAGTTCAACCATTATGGAAAACAGTATGGCGATTCCTCAAGGATCTAGAACTAGAAGTACCATATGACCCAGCCATCCCATTACTGGGTATATACCCAAAGGATTATAAATCATGCTGTTATAAAGACACATGCACACGTATGTTTATTGCGGCACTATTCACAATAGCAAAGACTTGGAATCAACCCAAATGTCCATTAGTGACAGACTGGATTAAGAAAATGTGGCACATATACACCATGGAATACTATGCAGCCATAAAAAAGGATGAGTTTGTGTCCTTTGTAGGGACATGGATGCAGCTGGAAACCATCATTCTTAGCAAACTATCACAAGAACAGAAAACCAAACACCGCATGTTCTCACTCATAGGTGGGAACTGAACAATGAGATCACTTGGACTCGGGAAGGGGAACATCACACACCGGTGCCTATCATGGGGAGGGGAGAGGGGAGAGGGATTGCATTGGGAGTTATATCTGATGTAAATGACGAGTTGATGGGTGCTGATGAGTTGATGGGTGCAGCACAGCAACATGGCACAAGTATACATATGTAACAAACCTGCACGTATGCACATGTACCCTAGAACTTAAAGTATAATAATAATAAAAAATAAATTAAAAAAAAACTCTGGGGGGGGGGCGGAGCAAGATGGCCGAATAGGAACAGCTCCAGTCTCCAACTCCCAGCGCAAGCGACACAGAAGACCGGTGATTTCTGCATTTTCAACTGAGGTACTGGGTTCATCTCACTGGGGAGTGCCGGACGATCGGTGCTGGTCAGCTGCTGCAGCCCGACCAGCGAGAGCTGAAGCAGGGCGAGGCATTGCCTCACCTGGGAATCGCAAGGGGGAAGGGAATCCCTTTTCCTAGCCAGGGGAACTGAGACACACAACACCTGGAAAATCGGGTAACTCCCACCCCAATACTGCGCTTTAAGCAAACAGGCACACCAGGAGATCATATCCGACACCTGGCCGGGAGGGTCCCACACCCACGGAGCCTCCCTCATTGCTAGCACAGCAGTCTGTGATCTACCGGCAAGGCAGCAGCGAGGCTGGGGAAGGGGCGCCCACCATTGCTGAGGCTTAAGTAGGTAAACAAAGCTGCTGGGAAGCTCGAACTGGGTGGAGCTCACAGCAGCTCAAGGAAACCTGCCTGTCTCTGTAGACTCCACCTCTGGGGACAGGGCAATAACAAACACAGCCCAAACCTCTGCAGACGCAAACGACTGTGTCTGACAGCTTTGAAGAGAGCAGTGGATCTCCCAACACGGAGGTTGAGATCTGAGAAGGGACAGACTCCCTGCTCAAGTGGGTCCCTGACCCCTGAGTAGCCTAACTGGGAGACATCCCCCACTAGGGGCAGTCTGACACCCCATACCTCACAGGGTGGACTACACCCCTGAGAGGAAGCTTCCAAAGCAAGAATCAGACAGGTACACTCGCTGTTCAGAAATATTCTATCTTCTGCAGCCTCTGCTGCTGATACCCAGGCAAACAGGGTCTGGAGTGGACCTCAAGAAATCTCCAACAGACCTACAGCTGAGGGTCCTGACTGTTAGAAGAAAAACTATCAAACAGGAAGGACACCTACACCAAAACCCCATCAGTACATCACCATCATCAAGACCAGAGGCAGATAAAACCACAAAGATGGGGAAAAAGCAGGGCAGAAAAGCTGGAAATTCAAAAAATAAGAGCGCATCTCCCCCGGCAAAGGAGCGCAGCTCATCGCCAGCAACGGATCAAAGCTGGACAGAGAATGACTTTGACGAGATGAGAGAAGAAGGCTTCAGTCCATCAAATTTCTCAGAGCTAAAGGAGGAATTACGTACCCAGCGCAAAGAAACTAAAAATCTTGAAAAAAAAGTAGAAGAATTGATGGCTAGAGTAATTAATGCAGAGAAGGTCCTAAACGAAATGAAAGAGATGAAAACCATGACATGAGAAATACGTGACAAATGCACAAGCTTCAGTAACAGACTCGATCAACAGGAATAAAGAGTATCTGCGATTGAGGATCAAATGAATGAAATGAAGCGAGAAGAGAAACCAAAAGAACAAAGAAGAAAAAGAAATGAACAAAGCCTGCAAGAAGTATGGGATTATGTAAAAAGACCAAATCTACGTCTGATTGGGGTGCCTGAAAGTGAGGGGGAAAATGGAACCAAGTTGGAAAACACTCTTCAGGATATCATCCAGGAGAACTTCCCCAACCTAGTAGGGCAGGCCAACATTCAAATCCAGGAAATACAGAGAACGCCACAAAGATACTCCTCGAGAAGAGCAACTCCAAGACACATAATTGCCAGATTCACCAAAGCTGAAATGAAGGAAAAAATCTTAAGGGCAGCCAGAGAGAAAGGTCGGGTTACCCACAAAGGGAAGCCCATCAGACTAACAGCAGATCTCTCAGCAGAAACTCTACAAGCCAGAAGAGAGTGGGGGCCAATATTCAACATTCTTAAAGAAAAGAATTTTAAACCCAGAATTTCATATCCAGCCAAACTAAGTTTCATAAGTGAAGGAGAAATAAAATCCTTTACAGATAAGCAAATGCTTAGAGATTTTGTCACCACTAGGCCTGCCTTACAAGAGACCCTGAAGGAAGCACTAAACATGGAAAGGAACAACCGGTACCAGCCATTGCAAAAACATGCCAAAATGTAAAGACCATCGAGGCTAGGAAGAAACTGCATCAACTGACGAGCAAAATAACCAGTTAATATCATAATGGCAGGATCAAGTTCACACATAACAATCTTAACCTTAAATATAAATGGACTAAATGTTCCAATGAAAAGACACAGACTGGCAAACTGGATCAAGAGTCAAGACCCATCAGTCTGCTGTATTCAGGAGACCCATCTCACACGCAGAGACATACATAGGCTCAAAATAAAGGGATGGAGGAAGATTTGCCAAGCAAATGGAGAACAAAAAAAAGCAGGGGTTGCAATACTAGTCTCTGATAAAACAGACTTTAAACCATCAAAGATCAAAAGAGACAAAGAAGGCCATTACATAATGGTAAAGGGATCAATTCAACAGGAAGAGCTAACTATCCTAAATATATATGCACCCAATACAGGAGCACCCAGATTCATCAAGCAAGTCCTTAGAGACTTACAAAGAGACTTAGACTCCCATACAATAATAATGGGAGACTTCAACACTCCACTGTCAACATTAGACAGATCAACGAGACAGAAAGTTAACAAGGATATCCAGGAATTGAACTCATCTCTGCAGCAAGCAGACCTAATAGACATCTATAGAACTCTCCACCCCAAATCAACAGAATATACATTCTTCTCAGCACCACATCGTACTTACTCCAAAATCGACCACGTAATTGGAAGTAAAGCACTCCTCAGCAAATGTACAAGAACAGAAATTATAACAAACTGTCTCTCAGACCACAGTGCAATCAAACTAGAACTCAGGACTAAGAAACTCAATCAAAACCGCTCAACTACATGGAAACTGAACAACCTGCTCCGGAATGACTACTGGGTACATAACGAAATGAAGGCAGAAATAAAGATGTTCTTTGAAACCAATGAGAACAAAGATACAACATACCAGAATCTCTGGGACACATTTAAAGCAGTGTGTAGAGGGAAATTTATAGCACTAAATGCCCACAAGAGAAAGCAGGAAAGATCTAAAATTGACACTCTAACATCGCAATTAAAAGAACTAGAGAAGCAAGAGCAAACACATTCAAAAGCTATCAGAAGGCAAGAAATAACTAAGATCAGAGCAGAACTGAAGGAGATAGAGACACAAAAAACTCTCCAAAAAATCAATGAATCCAGGAGTTGGTTTTTTGAAAAGATCAACAAAATTGACAGACCACTAGCAAGACTAATAAAGAAGAAAAGAGAGAAGAATCAAATGGACGCAATTAAAAATGATAAAGGGGATATCACCACCGACCCCACAGAAATACAAACTACCATCAGAGAATACTATAAACACCTCTACGCAAATAAACTGGAAAATGTAGAAAAAATGGATAATTTCCTGGACACTTACACTCTTCCAAGACTAAACCAGGAAGAAGTAGAATCCCTGAATAGACCAATAGTAGGCTCTGAAATTGAGGCAATAATTAATAGCCTACCAACCAAAAAAAGTCCAGGACCAGATGGATTCACAGCTGAATTCTACCAGAGGTACAAGTAGGAGTTGGTACCATTCCTTCTGAAACTATTCCAATCAATAGAAAAAGAGGCAATCCTCCCTAACTCATTTGATGAGGCCAACATCATCCTGATACCAAAGCCTGGCAGAGACACAACAAAAAAAGAGAATTTTAGACCAATATCCCTGATGAACATCGATGCAAAAATCCTCAATAAAATACTGGCAAACCGGATTCAGCAACACATCAAAAACCTTATCCACCATGATCAAGTGGGCTTCATCCCTGGGATGCAAGGCTGGTTCAACATTCGCAAATCAATAAACATAATCCAGCATATAAACAGAACCAAAGACAAGAACCACATGATTATCTCAATAGATGCAGAAAAGGCTTTTGACAAAATTCAACAGCCCTTCATGCTAAAAACGCTCAATAAATTCGGTATTGATGGAATGTACCTCAAAATAATAAGAGCTATTTATGACAAACCCACAGCCAATATCATACTGAATGGGCAAAAACTGGAAAAATTCCCTTTGAAAACTGGCACAAGACAGGGATGCCCTCTCTCACCACTCCTATTCAACATAGTGCTGGAAGTTCTGGGTAGGGCAATTAGGCAAGAGAAAGAAATCAAGGGTATTCAGTTAGGAAAAGAAGAAGTCAAAATGTTCCTGTTTGCAGATGACATGATTGTATATTTAGAAAACCCCATTGTCTCAGCCCCAAATCTCCTTAAGCTGATAAGCAACTTCAGCAAAGTATCAGAATGCAAAAATAATCTGCAAAAATCACAAGCATTCTTATACACCAGTAACAGACAGAGAGCCAAATCAGGAATGAACTTCCATTCACAATTGCTTCAAAGAGAATAAAATACCTAGGAATCCAACTTACAAGGGATGTAAAGGACCTCTTCAAGGAGAACTACAAACCACTGCTCAGTGAAATAAAAGAGGACACAAACAAATGGAAGAACATACCATGCTCATGGATAGGAAGAATCAATATCGTGAAAATGGCCATACTGCCCAAGGTAATTTATATATTCAATGCCATCCCCATCAAGCTACCAATGAGTTTCTTCACAGAATTGGAAAAAACTGCTTTAAAGTTCATATGGAACCAAAAAAGAGCCCGCATCTCCAAGACAATCCTAAGTCAAAAGAACAAAGCTGGAGGCATCACGCTACCTGACTTCAAACTATACTACAAGGCTACAGTAACCAAAACAGCATGGTACTGGTACCAAAACAGAGATATAGACCAATGGAACAGAACAGAGTCCTCAGAAATAATACCACACATCTACAGCCATCTGATCTTTGACAAACCTGAGAGAAACAAGAAATGGGGAAAGGATTCCCTATTTAATAAATGGTGCTGGGAAAATTGGCTAGCCATAAGTAGAAAGCTGAAACTGGATCCTTTCCTTACTCCTTATACGAAAATTAATTCAAGATGGATTAGAGACTTAAATGTTAGACCTAATACCATAAAAATCCTAGAGGAAAACCTAGGTAGTACCATTCAGGACATAGGCATGGGCAAAGACTTCATGTCTAAAACACCAAAAGCAACGGCAGCAAAAGCCAAAATTGACAAATGGGATCTCATTAAACTAAAGAGCTTCTGCACAGCAAAAGAAACTACCATCAGAGTGAACAGGCAACCTACAGAATGGGAGAAAATTTTTGCAATCTACTCATCTGACAAAGGGCTAATATCCAGAACCTACAAAGAACTCAAACAAATTTACAAGAAAAAAACAAACAACCCCATCAAAAAATGGGCAAAGATATGAACAGACATTTCTCAAAAGAAGACATTCATACAGCCAACAGACACATGAAAAAATGCTCATCATCACTGGCCATCAGAGAAATGCAAATCAAAACCACAATGAGATACCATCTCACACCAGTTAGAATAGCGATCATTAAAAAGTCAGGAAACAACAGGTGCTGGAGAGGATGTGGAGAAATAGCAAGACTTTTACACTGTTGGTGGGATTGTAAACTAGTTCAACCATTATGGAAAACAGTATGGCGATTCCTCAAGGATCTAGAACTAGATGTACCATACGACCCAGCCATCCCATTACTGGGTATATACCCAAAGGATTATAAATTATGCTGCTATAAAGACACATGCACACGTATGTTTATTGCAGCATTATTCACAATAGCAAAGACTTGGAATCAACCCAAATGTCCATCAGTGACAGATTGGATTAACAAAATGTGGCACATATACACCATGGAATACTATGCAGCCATCAAAAAGGATGAGTTTGTGTCCTTTGTAGGGACATGGATGCAGCTGGAAACCATCATTCTTAGCAAACTATCACAAGAACAGAAAACCAAACACCGCATGTTCTCACTCATAGGTGGGAACTGAACAATGAGATCACTTGGACTCAGGAAGGGGAACATCACACACAGGGGCCTATCATGGGGAGGGGGGAGGGGGGAGGGATTGCATTGGGAGTTATACCTGATGTAAATGACGAGTTGATGGGTGCAGCACACCAACATGGCACAAGTATACATATGTAACAAACCTGCACGTTATGCACATGTACCCTACAACTTAAAGTATAATAATAATAAATAAATTTAAAAAAAAACTCTATAATAATTCTTTTGAACAGATTACCACTGAAGAAATTGTAAGTTAAATTCAATTGACTTTTCAGTAAACTTACTGCTTGAAATTCTCACATTTAAAAGTAATTTGCAACATCACTTTCTCTGACTCCTCTCATACTTTTCTTTAGCCACTGCTCAATCTCCTTGACCAAGTCTTTTGACTCTGTGAAATCTTGATACTCCCAAGGTTTTGTCAATGACTTTCTTCTTATTCTACATCTTCTGCATCATGGATAAGTTCATTGAAATCTATGGCTTTGCCTAATAATTATAATGAAATTATTCTAAGCCTACATCTCCAACCAGAGTTCTATCTCCAGCTAGAAATACCTATAATCCAATTACCTACTGAAAGTATCACACATGAGTGTTTCATTAAACTCATCATGTAAAGAAAACTGTTGGTCTGTCCCATGACTGTTTGCACTTCTCTACTGACCTGACAATTTTCTTTCTTTCTCTTTTTTTGAGATGGAGTCTTGCTCTGTTGCCCAGGCTGGAGTGCACTGGTGAGATCTCAGTGCACTGCACTCTCCGTCTCCTGGGTTTATGCCATTCTCCTGCCTCAGCCTCCCAAGTAGCTGGAACTACAGGCGTCCGCCATGACACCCAGCTAATTTTTTGTATTTTTAGTAGAGATGGAGTTTCACTGCGTTAGCCAGGATGGTCTCGATCTCCTGACCTCGTGATCTGCCCACCTTGGCCTCCCAAAGTGCTGGGATTACAGGCCTGAGCCACCGCGCCCAGCCCTGCCTTGACAATTTTCTACTCCTTCCCCATGAGCATTGTAAATGCTTATTCACAATCTGTAAACTTATGACCTGAGATTTTCTCTGTCCCATAGCTTTTTAAACTCAATAATAACTAAACTGTATTAACTGTATCTCTTTTCTGCCTTTGCTTTATCTTTCCAGTGCCACTGGAAATGCAAACTTATTATTTTATATTTATATTTCCTACTTAGACATGGCCCCTTATCTGATGGCTTTCACAGTGAAAAAGAAACCCTACCAATTACTATTGTTATTTTTTAAGTTTAAAAATATTTAGCAAAACAAATCAAAATAAAATAACGGCAAAGAAAGACCTGCAGGTTTAAATATGTAAATTGAGCTTTAACCTGGATGGGTCAAACTTTCATCATAGATTGATACTAGGCCACAGATTGGTGACCAAAAAAAAAAGACTATAGCATGAACTACTACAAAAGCTTACTTTGTTTTTAAATCCTTTTATGTAATTATCTTCTATATGAAGGACCAGCAAACTATATGCCACCGACCAAATTCAGCTTACCAAATGGTATTTTATACAATGTTTTATTGGAGTACAATCATGCCTATTTGCTCACACATTATGTATGACTGCTTTCACCCTACAATGCAGAGTTCAATAGCTGTAATAGAGACCACCTGGCCTAACATACTTAGTTTCTTTTTTTTTTTTTTTCAGATGGAGTGCTGCTCTGTCACCCAGGCTCCAATGCAGCCGTGCGATCTCAGCTCACTGCAGCCTCCGCCTCCTTGGTTCAAGCGATTCTCCTGCCTCAGCCTCCCAAGTAGCTGGGATTACAGGCACGTGCCACCACACCTGGATTTTTTTTTTTTTTTTGTATTTTTAGTAGAGATGGGGTTTCACCATATTGGCCAGGCTGCTCTCAAACTCATAACCTCATGATTCACCTGCCTTAGCCTCCCAAACTGCTGGGATTACAGGCATGAGCCACCACACTTGGTGGTCTAACATATTTCCTATCTGGCACTTTACAGGAAAAGTTTGCCAATCTCTGCGTTATACCATGACCAAAATGCCCTGATACTCAGATCTAATCTTGTGACTCCCCTGCTCAAACTTTTCCAATGAATCCCTGCAGAAAACATTGCTGGCTTCCTACGCATAGACATTATTTATTCTTTCTTGCTGCAGAAACACAAGTTTCTTTAGATATTCAGTATTCAATTACCCCAATCCCATCTCAAAAAGAGAAATTATTATTCTAAGCTAATCACAGTAATTACATTTGCTTTCCTAGTGACTGGCTTAGAAATGGCATATGGTATAATCCAGCCAACAAAAAGGTTACAGGAAGATTACTGCAAGTTTCCAAGTTTTCTCCCTATTTAAAAGAAACATGTGAACAAAAGCAGCCCTTCTAGCCTTTAAATATTGTCTTGAGAGAGCATGATGATTGGAGCTGTTGTTAATTAGCCTACCAAAAGTGGGATCCTGGCTGGGCACGGTAGCTTACACCTGAATTCCCAGCACTTTTGGAGGCCAAGGAGGGGATATCTGCGAGGTCAGGAGTTCGAGTTCAGCCAATATAGTGAAACCCTGTCTCTACTAAAAATACAAAAAATTAGCCAGGTATGGTGGTGGGTGCCTGTAATGCCAGCTACTTGGGAGGCTGAGGCAGGAGAATTGCATGAACCCAGGAGACAGAGGTTGCAGTGAGGCGAGATCGCTCGCGCCATTGCACTCCAGCCCAGGCAACAGTGTGAGACTCCATCTCAAATCAATCAATCAATCAATCAATCAATAAAAATGGGAGCCTATGATGTCCCTGAACCACCAAAAGAACTTTAGTTCCTATGGTTTTAGCCATTGTTAGTTAATTCATCTAGTATTTACAATCAGAAGTATTGTGAGAATTTTTCCAGGGCCTACAGAATAAGATCTACTTATTTCTATACTATCAAAAAGTGTTGCCTAAGTTTGCCTTATTTACATATTCAAGTCATTCCCAACAACTCCCATATCACGCTTTTTTCACTAGGGAACCTGAAGTGACAATAAACCCTACAAAGTTCACTAAAGCATCTTACCATTTGTACTAGCTTTTATAGATGTTTCTTTTGTAGGACATGTTCCTTTTTCCAAATCTTCAGTTTTATTAGGTGTTACTCCTGCCATGCATTCAGTCTTTACAGATGTTTCTTTTTCCTCCCATGTGATCTTCCTAGGTCTTTCTTTTGCTGGCCATTCAGATTTCTCAGATGTTTCTTTTGTAGGCCTCATAATTTTCCTAGGTGTTTCTTCTGAGGACTGTTCAAACTTTCCAGATGTCGCTTTCCCCAGACATTGAATTTTGTCAGATGTTCCCTCCACCAAGCGTGCAGCCTCATCAGGTGGTCTTTCCACCAAGCTTTCAGCCATGTCAGGAGTTCTTTCCGCCAAGGGTGCAGCCTCATCAGTTGTTCCTGCAGGTGTTCCTTCTGCCAAACATGCAATCTGGTTAAATTTTCTTTCTGCTAATATCATCCTCCTGACTCTTCACCTGGCAAACTTCTACTCATTCTGTATGCTTTCCTTAAATATTACCAAACTTTTCTTTTCTCTCTCTTTTTTTTTTTTTTTTTTTTTTTTTTTTTTGATGGAGTCTTGCTCTGTTACCCAGGCTAGAGTGCAGTGGCGCGATCTCAGCTCAATGCAATTCAAACAATTTTCCCACATCAAGTGACCCTCTTACCTCAGCCTCCCAAGTAGCTGGGATTACAGGCACAAGCCACATCACCCGGCTAATTTTTCATATTTAGTAGAGATGGGTTTCACCATGTTAGTCAGGCTGGTCTCAAACTCCTGAGTTCAAGCAAACCATCTGCCTTGGCCTCCCAAAGTGCTAGGATTACAGGAGTGAGCCACTGTGACTGGACACTACTAAATTTTTTAAAGCTTTAATTCTTCACGTTGGATATAAAATGTCTGACACATGCTGAATATGGTAATGACATGACATAATAAGTAATAATTATAAGCTCTCAAAGGAGTTCTGGCACAGAGTAAGCACTAAATAAAGTAATAAATAATAAAAAAGATGACAATAACAGGAAAAAATGCTTAGTACCTTAATAAAGAAGTAAATAAAAAATGACAATGATAATAACAAGGAAGATGCTTAGTACCTTAAAGATACCTGACAGTTATTTGTTAAGTGGACAAGTGGATAAACGAAAAAAAAAAAAAAAAAAAAAAGCATTTTTAGGGAAATTCTGTTGGAAAAATACAGAAATTCAGTAGGCACAGCTCTACTGTATTATGAGCACTGTAAAGACCCAAACTATGTGTAGTCCATCTTTGTCTCCTGCAGCTTGCCAAATCTAACTTATAGAGGTCCTTTGATAAATACGTAATAAATTAAAGATGTGCTCATACAGTTCATATTGTAAAATGCATTGTGTCACATTTATATATCACAGTAGCATTTTCATTATTGTGAAAAGTTTTTGTAATTTTTTTATAACTTTTTGAGTTTAGTGTTATTTGAATATTTATAATGATAATATTTTGGCTATTAGAAACAGAGTAACTTCTTGTAACAAAATTGCTATTCACACACTAATTATCCAGCAGATAGAACAACATACCTTGTTCTAATGAAGTAAATATATCTTATTTGGTTTCAACTTAGAGGGAATGAAGTTGATAATAGTGAGACCTTGTTGGTACAAGACTATGTAACATCCTGCACTTCTCAATAAAGAATTGCTTTTCCGACTTCTGCACTCCGTAGGTGTCGTTGAAAGATAATCTCCTATTGGTACTGATGTACCCTGGCTAAGTTTTGCAATTCTTGTTGACATTTGTTTATGGTGCCAGAAAAGTATTATTAAATTCCAAATTCTAAAGATAGTTACTTTTTTAGCGACACAAGTCACTATGTCACACAGTTGATCCTCGAATAAGGGTTTTCACTCTAGGAGCCCACTAATAGATTTTTCTTTTCCTTTGCCACTGCAAGATAGCAAGACAAATCTCTCCTCTGCCTTCTCCTTATCAGACTACTCAATGTGAAGGCAATAAGAATGAAGACTTTCACGTATACTAATTCACTTCCACTTAATAAATAGTGAATATATTTTTTCCTCCTTCTAGCAGTTTCTTTCCTCCAGCTCACTTTATTGTAAGAATACAGTATACAGTGCATATAAAATAGAAACTATGTGTTAATTGACTGTTTATGCTTTCAATAAGGCTCCAGGTCAAGAGTGGACTATTAGCAAAGTTTTGGTGGAGTCATAAGAAACAGATTTTCATATGAAGCAGATTTTCAGCTGCATGGAGGATCAGCACCCTAACTCTTATATTGCTCAAGATTCAACTGTAATTAATTCTCATTTCCTAAATGCAAACCATTTATTGTAAAAATTAAATAGAGCCCAGAAGTTCAATACCAGCCTGAGGGCAACATAAGAAGACCCTGTCTCTACAGTAAATAAATAAATAAATAAATAAATAAATAAATAAATAAAACCATGTTTCTTCATAGGTTATTGTAGGAGTTCATCAGGTTGGTGGGAAACATTTTAAGATGACATTATAGGACATAGACCAAATCTTCTTGGAAGGCTGGAAGGTTTTGTAAAAGTCTCAAGATAGGGTTATAGCTGAAAGCAGTCTAATCTTTACCTTGAGTAAATAGCTTAAAGTGGGTACAAAGGAAAGTAGAGTAGTTTATCTAAATAGCTTGTTTACTCATGCGTTTTTTTGTTTGTTTGTTTTGTTTTTGTTTTTTTGAGACCGAGTCTCACTCTGTCGTCCAGGCTGGAGTGCAGTGGCGCGATCTCAGCTCACTGCAAGCTCCACCTCCCGGGTCCACGCCATTCTCCTGCCTCAGCTCTGGAGTAGCTGGGACTACAGGCGCCCACCACAGAGCCTGACTCATTTTTTGTACTTTTAGTAAAGACGGGGTTTCACCATATTAGCCAGGATGGTCTTGATCATCTGATCTCGTGATCCGCCCGCCTCGGCCTCCCAAGGTGCTGGGATTACAGGCGTGAGCCACCGCGCCCGGCCACTCATGCAGCTTTAAGACTCCCCTTTGATCACCCACCAGCAGGATGGCTCTCCCGGGGTGGGGCGACCAGATTAATTACCCACAGGTATGTTGACTCAAAGCCTTTGTCATTAAAACTTTGCCCACGGGGCCAGCTTGCCAGGGTTGTGGCTGCTGACTCTTTACAGCAACTTCCTTGGTGTCTGTAATTGGCTGAGAACCCTTGCTGCTCTTTCACTGAATATCGGTGTCTGGATATGCGTCTCATTTGTCACGCAGCCGGGGTCTGCAGGATAGACTCCCGCAGGTTATAATATTCAAATGTTACAGTTTTCTGTTATTAATTCCTACTTTTCGTTATTAGATGTTCGATTCTTTGTGGCTTGTAATTCAGGGCATGTAAACTAATTATAATTTGTAATAAAATTTATTTATAAATATATTAATTCATTAAATTGGATAACCTGATCATCCCCTATTACTGAGCTCATCAATCACACAAAGGGTTATACATTTTATAACAAGTTTAAGTTGTTATGACAATTGAGGAATCATGCAATATACAAAATTGTGTTATTTATACAAAAGTATTATATAGGATTTTAGGGACCATAATTAAACATTTTTTCAGATAACATTTTTTGAGATTATAAACTACCTACAACTAAATTCTTAACTAACTCTGAATAATAAACTAAAAAATTAAATCAAAGCTCTATATATATATATATGTACATACCCACATATACCCACATATATGTATATATGTAAACACATGCTATTTACACATTGCTTTTTGAATTGCTTTTTCGTGATCAACACTTCCATAATCTTATGGTAGCACCACCAAGAGTAGCTTACTATCCGAAGTCTTACCTGGATTGGTATTTTGAGGATTTTTAGATAATTTTCGTATATGTTTCAAAAGTTGTTGATGAATGCTACGTATAAAAATGTAATAAATAAAATTACTATTTTAATGCTGATATAAAAAACATTTACTAAATTTATTAAGTTCTTAGAGCATTTCAGACAATATCAGAGCTAACATCAGAACATTACTTATTCCATAGACTTTAAGTTTGTAAGCTCTATGAACTTATTAGGCTTCTAATTAAAGAAGAAATAAAGCAAGATGAAATATTCATGAATTGAGGGCTGTATAACTCAGTAAATTTAACTAGAGTTAGCTTGGCTTAATAGAAAATGTCCCTAACTCAGAAAAAGTCCTAGCGCAGTTACCAACAGGTATTTTTTCTTGAACAAGTTGCTTCTCTCAGGCTCAATGTCTTCTAAAAATGAGGATTTTAGAGCCTTATTTCACTAGGTTATCACAAAGATTTAACAATAAAACACTTTTAAAATGCTCAAAGAAATAATGAAACAATGAAATAATTTATTCTTGAACCTTATTGCTGAAGCTATTTTAAAATTCCCAATAAAACACCATGTGTTGGCCTGGTGCAGTGGCTCATGCCTGTGATGCAATCACTTTGGGATGCTGAGACAGGAGGATTGCTTGAGCCCAGAAGTTCAAGACCAGCCTGGGCAACCCAGGGAGACTCTGTCTCTACAAAAAATAAATTTAATTTTTTTTTAAAAAGTGTTTATTCATAGGTTATAATGTTCAAATGTTGCAGTTTTCTGTTATTAATTCCTGCTTTTGGTTATTAGATGTTCTATTCCTTGTGGCTTGTAATTTAGGCATCTAAGCTATTTTATAATTTGTAATGAAATTTATTTATAAATATATTAATTCATTAAATTGGATAACCTGATTATCCTCTATTACTGAGCTCATCAGTCACACCAAAGGCAGAAAACTAACAGATGTCAGCATCTGGCTTGGACTACTACTACTCTTTATCTACCTCCTTTAACCTGAATGAACAAATCTTTGTTAGAATGATGCTTAGTCACTATGTTCATTTCCAGCTGCTGTAGAAGACAAAACCCTACCTTTATTTTTTATAAGTTCCACAAAGAAGATACAAGTTGGTATTTTCTCATTTCTGAGATGCCTACTAACAACATATTGCACAGAAGATCCTATGTGTTACCATACCTCATTTCATATATCACCTTACATAAATATTTTTTGTATGAAAATCACAATTGCAATACTGGGTGCCACCCATTTTGCTTTGACTCACACCGTTTCCTTGGAGCTAGTTAGAAAGTAGTTACATGTCCTTTTGGGGACTGCAAGAAATACGCAACACTTCACAGATTTCTATGTCATCCTTGTGCAGGGACCATGCTGACCTTCTTGACATTGTTTCAATTTTAGCATATGTACCCCTGAAGTCAGCACAAATCCCTACTTTTATATGTGAAGACTATCAGTGATGGATGAGGCTTGCTCTGTTAAATCTAAACAACTTACTTGAGATAGAGTGAAGTCTATTGAATGGCTTCATGGTAATGCAGAATTTGAAAATATTTTAAAAACTCAAGGTAGAGATGCAAGTAACAAGGAAGATTTTTACTTTTAGGAAAAAAGAATCACTTGAGGGGACAACCACAAGTTAGAACCCACTACAACTTTGGAAAGATGACATGGGATTTTACAGAATAAGATGAGACCTTCCACTACCTACAAAATGGTGCTACACAGGATATAAAGGGCCAGGGATATAGATCTGGTAATAGAATAAAAATGGATCTCTAATTTCTTCCTGTAACATTATTTCAACCTGACTTACAGTTTTAAACTATCACAACTAATATTTGCTAGAGAAAATAGAAAAAAGTCACTCAAAGGATAACTTACCATGAAGGTCTAGGCCAAGTCCAGGTTAAGATGTGGGTTTCACATGAGGTTTTGAGTGGGAGGAGAAGGGTCAACTTGCTCACTATGTGTGTGGCTAAAGATAAAAGTTCTAGCTGCCAGAGCGGAGTGCTGGTACTTTGGAAACAATGGCTGAGAATATGTATGTGTATTAACTTTGTAATTAATAAAAAAATAATAATAACTTTTTTTAAAAAAAGTAAAAAAAAAAACTGTAATAACTTTGAAGTCTACATACGGATCACTATGAAAACTGAGGGATCTGTGTTAGTAAGGGCATCCTGGTCACAAAGGTCGATCATTGCCAGACTGCAGGCGCAATTTCAATGGCAACGATGCAGCAACAGAATCAATGGAAATAACAAAATGAAGAGAATGGCCATGTCCCCCCAAGTCCTTCTGACTTATACAAAATGAATATCTTCCTTGGACTTAAGGAACCCCTTAGATTCTTTTTAAAAATTCAAGTATTGAGATATGGAAGACGGCCCCCAGGGGACACTATCAGGTTTTCTGCCAAAGTGGACATTTCAAGACCCAAATAACTAATTAGAAAAATTAAAATTGTGACACTGTATTTATCCCGCGCATAGGGATTATACTTCAAATCAAGCAGTCAACATTAGGATCCCTAGGGATAAAGTTGTTGAAAGTCCTAAAATAAAGAATTCTGGACCCAATACTCCTTCTAACTAGTCTGGCTTTTTGCCTAGTTTCTGGCTGATAAAGTGAATTAAGTCACTGTCATTCAAAAACTACCTGGAACAAACTATAAAATCTCACCTAGCCTTTAAATGTAAACACTTACACATTAACTCCACAAGCAGCAGCATAATGTTCTGCAGTCATTCCACACATATCTTCAGCAAAGATGTCAACATTTTGCTGAAGAAGCATGCCAACTATCTCTGATGATCCATCACATATGGCAAGCATAAGGGCTGTGCTAAAATAACAAAGAAATAACTTATTATGAGCAGAACCAATTTAATATGTGCCTGTCAGTGTAGAATTAACCATTTACATGTACTAACAAACATAAGTATCTGGAGTGCTCAAGTGTTTATCCTTGCAAATTACCACCAAATCTAAAAGGAAGGGGCAAAAAGACTCATGTCCCATTGGGATATGGCATACTAGAATTGGCTAACATAAAGTCCTTTGAGGGGCAAGGAATTATGCTTTGTTCACTAATCTCAAAGAGGCAAATATTTAAGTGAAAAATTATCTATTTCTTCCTTAGTCTGATGTAATATTTTGTACTTCAAAATCAGCTAGAAGTTAGACAAGTGAGAGCAATCTGAAAGCTTAAAACAATATTAGGAATAATGATAGTAGTAGCAGTCATAGAAAGTTTAGTTAACAATGCTGATAACAATGTATGAAACACTGAATTAAATGCTGTTGATATTTATAATGTTACTTCAATATAATCATTCTTAAAGGACATATTACTATTCTCCTTTTCATATAGAAAATCATACTTGGTATTAAGTAATGTTTGCAAAGTCACACCTATCAAGTGTGGAAGCTATAAATTAAACTCAGTCTTGTGTGAATCAAAAGCATCTTTTCTCTTTATCACTCACCTATGGCTTATCTTAATTAACTAAAATATTAATCCAATTAAAGATGTCTTTCTTCCCTCTACCCATTCAAATTAAAAATAAAAATACCCTATGAATAAAAAAGGAAAAAATAATAATAAATTCACAGTATCTGGTGGCAGCAATTAACAGTCACATAGGGATAACCTAAAATTAATATGCTTCAAAGAAAACAACTTTATTAAAGCAAACAGTCATCCTAAAGACAAAATGATTTTATACTCCTATTTCTATTTAATATTGCTTTTTTTTCTTTGAGATAGAATCTCACTCTATTACCCAGGCTGGAGTGTGGTGGCATGATCTCAGCTCACTGCAACCTCTGCCTCCTGGGTCAAGCGATTCTCGTGTCTCAGCCCCCTGAGTAGCTGGGACTACAGGCATGTGCCACCATGCCCAGCTAATTTTTGTGTTTTTATTAGAGATGGGGTTTCACCATATTGGCTAAGCTGGTCTCAAACTCCTGGCCTCATGTGATCCAACCACCTTGGCCTCCCAAAGTGCTGGGATAACAGGCAACAGCTACCATGCCCAGCAAATATTGCATGTTTTAAAAAGTGTATAAAAAAGAGAAGTTAGAAAAATACTATAAAACTGTTAATAATTCAATATTGAATTATAAAATAAACTGAAAGGGTTCACACTTCTTAAAACTAATACAGAACCACTTTCATTAATAGAAGATGATGCAACCAAAAACATCAGATTACACATAAGAATCAGTCGATATAATAAGAGAAGATAAGTCCTACTATATACTGTTCTTTATGTTGACCAGTCCAAATAATCACTTTTCTTCTGATAATTTGTGTTTATATGTTTCACTATAATCTAATAATTTTAACTAAATGTTATTAATTTAATATTTCTGACTTGAGTGTTATTAATCTAGAACACTAGTCAAGTGTTTTTTTTAAAAAAAAAAAAAAAAGAAGTACCATACCATTTAAACTCATTAACTACATTTGCATTTGCATTTTTGGTCAGCAAAAATTCCACAATTCGCTCACTTCTTTTCATTATGGCCAGTAAAAGGGGTGTGAGGCTAGCCTGCAAAATATCAAAACAATTTATAATCATGAAATTACATATTTCTCAACTGAACTGAATACCTTACATAATATCCTATTAACTTAAACACATAAAATAGAAAGTAAATCAATAGCAGTCCCTTCTTTCTCCCTTTTCTGTGCTTTCCCATGCACTGCACCTTCCCTTGTAAACATTCAACCTCTGCATCACCACATTAACTCTGGTTATCTCCAAAAATCATTATATTGTAATGATTTTATGGTTTCCCATCTAAACCAAGAGCTTCTTGAGTGCAAGGGCTGTATCTTTTATCTCTATATCCTTAAACCCTAAGACATAGTAGTAAATAATTTGTTTTTGACTAAATGAGTAATCTAAATAATTACCTCTAGGGCAGTGTTTCTTAAACTATATTCCAGAGAATAATTACCTTACCAGAAGCAATGTACCCCAACAGATTCCACCATTATATATGTTCAAGAAATATTATAAAACTGTGAATTAAATGTCCATTATTCAATAAATGACTTGAACTTTGCCTAATACTTATTTGACAATGTATTTTTGTGGCAGAGATTAACATTTGACAAATTAGAATTTCAGGGATGCAGTTTTGTAAGCTTTCCAAGAAAAATGGAGGTTTCCTCTGGGTGATACAAACTCTTTTGATTCTCTTCTATCAATAATCCCAAGATCCCAGATGCCAATGTCAGGCACTCCTGCTCTAAATGAGTCACTAAGGAAGTGGCTCTAAATTAAAAGAGATTGGCTTCAAATGAACTTTGACTGCTTATTATTAAATGGTCCATGGGGTTTCTCCTGTTACAAGACAATAAAATTTTATCTCAGCTATTAGAAATTCAGTATAAAAGTTTATTATCAATTATAATGACAATCCTAGGATCCTAATGCATATCTATTTCTTAAAATGCAACAATCCATTTGTATTCTGGTTTCTATTGTAATTGCTACTTAATTTTTGGCAAAACATCAAAAATATGAATAAAATGGCTTATTCATGAAAGTTCTAACTCACCTATGTGGATTAGCATAATAGAAGCCCCTAAATCACTTGAATTTTAAGGGACAATTCTGAGAAGAAGGATATAATATTTTCTGCAATGCACATAACTTATTCAAATACAACCATGATTAATCTGAAAAGGCTTAAAAGCATTCTAATAAAAGATTATTATTTATGGTTTACATATAGAAAAATCATTGTTTAAAAAAATCTTCTAAATTCTAGAAGTCAACCCCAATATTAATGAATTAATGTAAGATATAAACCATATATTATAAACACCAATAAACTGCCTTGAATACCTTGAAATCTTTACCAACACATACTATGAGAGAGGAATTGATGACTGAAATATTTACAAAGGCAAAAGAGGTAAGTTGAGTAAGTGATGTAACTAGGTGGGCACAGTAGCAAACTGGAAGCATATGCTTTGTGTAAAGCTGGAACGTCTTCTTAGCACGCAAAACAGTCATATGGGCTCAAGAGACACCAGATTCAATCCTTTAACAAGAAATCCAGATTTCTGCATGTCTCCTAAATTTTACATGTTGACTCAATTTATGAAGGCAAATTTTGCTTTCCTGTAGTTTTACAATAATTGGAAAGAAAAAAAAACTTGGGTAGGAAAGAATATTTGAAAAAGTTTTACCTTTAACAAACTCAAATATTTATCATAAATGCACAGAAAAGCCATAGTCTCTAATAGTTCTTGTAAAAATATTAATATTTAAAGTAAAATCTTAGGTAATTAAGTTCTTTCAACTTATTTTCATTCAAGGAATGTTTGAGCTTCCAAATATAACACTTTTACATATGTTAATGTTAAAACAAATGGATTTCAAATATTTTGAAAATAACATTGGTTAACGTCTACCTTGTTTTGCACTTCGATGACTGCACCATGGGACAGCAGTTTTGCCACCATTGACAAATTCTCACTATAAACAGCATAATGGAGAGCTGTGTTGCCATACATATCTACAACATTTAGATCAGCACCAGAATCTATCAGAATATTTGCACAAGCCTCCCTCTGGCATTGTAGAGCCTGTCGGTATTTAAGCAAGAAGTAAATTATAAATTATAAGAAATCAAAATAAGTATTCCACAGGTTTCACAGACTAGTTGTGTTTCAACTAAATTCATTTTTATTCTGTGTATTGGAACCAAATCCATCTTCTACTGAAAAAAATTGACTACTATTTACCTTCATCAGAGGTGTCCTGTTTTCGCCATCAAGGACATCAAGTCGGCACTTTCTGTCTACCAGAAATGTTACTACTTCCGCATGGCCGTTGACACAGGCCCAGTGTAGAGCAGTCCTATGAGAGTGAGAGGACTTGTTGGCAAAGTTTAGTCCACTGTCTCAAAACATACAATGATTTATGTAATTGTCAACATTAAATACCAGGCTCTTTCTCTGCCTTCAAAACAAATATTTAATATTCTCCTGAAGAAAGTACAATGTTCATTCACTCTTTTTGCTCACTACATTAACGAAAGAGTGCCTGTTTGAATACAAAGAATTTGACCTTTGGATTCAGTTCAACTTGAGCTTGAATATTACTTTAAGATCTTTCACTTTCTAGCTGTCACTTAAACTTTCTGCACCTCAATTTTCTCATCAATCAAATGAAGATGAATACAGTAGTTATCTCAGGACATCACTGTGATGCCTCAATGAGAATCTACGCAAAGTATTTGGGAGAGTTCCTAGTACGTGTAACAGCTCAGTAATTGTTAGATATTATAATTATTACTACTACTTAACAAAGAAAACATTTTAAGTAAAATGGTGCAATTATGCCTACTTTGTGGTGTGTTTTAAAAGTTAGAGGTAACACAGTATTTTAAAGATTCTAAGATGCTCAATTTCTCATATTTTAACATCTCTGGCATGGAAATGCCACTTATAATTCATTATTTATTACAACTATATTTGGCAGAAATTTAAACAATCTTTTATTGGTGCATAAAATAAGGAGGCATCACACAATTCACAGTGCCTTCCAAGAAGTGGAATATGGTATATACATATATATGTATGGCAGTCCTACTCACAGGATTAACAATGAAAGAAATTTTACCTTTTAAGAGTACTACACAAAAGAAGAGTTGAAATAAAAACAATAAATTGTTAAAACAAGCTACTTCTTTAATATTTTAAAAACTTCAAGCCAAAGAAAACTTTGGATTCAAATAAATAGGCATGGCTCATTTTATTCCCTATTTAGATTTACAGAATGTATGGAAATTCATATTTAGATTTATAGAATGCATGCAAATTAGATGTTTTTGAAGATTAATATTACTATTTAGAGCTGTTATAAATTTCCAATATCATGGTTGGTAGTTATCTTTTACTAGTTTCTCACTTCAGAAGTGTTTTTGTTTGAAAGATGAGAGGAAAAGCTTCAATTGAGATTCAGCCCTAATACTCCAATTTTAAATCCCTCACTTTGCTCAGGCTGAGCAGGTAAATGTGAAATTTTTAAGGATGAAAAGGTCTTGAGAGTTAATAGAATGTATCTTCTACATAATAGGCATTCAGCTTACATGTGATGAATGGATTAAAAGAATGGATAAATACAGTTAGGATGTTCAATATCTTAAAAAATTGCTATAAATAAAGCACTTATATTTGCTATTTTATTTTTCTAATAATAAAACTACACTAAAATGATTATAGTTATTGACATATAAGTAATAAATCTATGTATAATAAAAATATGTGTTTAATAAAATGTATATGTAAATCAATAAGCACAGATAAAAAGATTCTCTTCTGAAGATGCTAAAAGTTCACAGAATATACTAATGCACATAAAAAATACATAAAGTGAGAAATTATCTTTATCTGTGCAAAATACATATTGCTGCTCTTCCCCAAAATTATTTCATTAATAATAAACTTTCACTAATAGCATTGTACATGTTCAATGCAGAAATCAAAAATAATAGAAAGGAAAAACATTTTATATTAAAACAAACGTCCTCAAATAACAAATTTTATCATATTTTGGACATAATTTCAGATAACACAAGACCATAGTCTGTATGTATAATCAAACTGAATTTTACCCTCACTTGGTACACCAAAATCCATTTTCAAATGTTAACATACTTCTGTATATGTTTCTGCCTTGAGTGGTCACATATTATCCCATGCTGTAAACTCACTGAAATGTATTTATAAAAACCATTAAATGGAATCTTTTTAATACATTGATATTTTAAGCAGTGCTCAGAAAAGAAATTGTGATATGTTTCATTATTTTCTAAAAATATTTTAGTATAATAGAATTGATCACTAATGGGCATATACAATTTTTAAATATGGTACTTACCATCAAATTGTCTATTTGAAAAGTCATCTGAAACTTACACTTTAAAGAGTACTATGAATGTCACTGCCTTTTATCCTCACAAACTTTGTAGGTAGAAAACAGTATTTGATTCCTCTTTTAACTTAAATGTCTTCTCTAACCAGGAACACTAAATATTGTTTCCTATGTGCATAGGTCACTCGCAGATCTTAAAACAGGACTTTGCCCAGTTTTAAATTAGAGGCCCAGTACTTTTTTTAGATCTACAATTTAGATAACTAATTTAAATTACCCAATTTTAAATTAGAGGATTTTCTGTTGATTTGAATGAATTCTCTATAAAACAAAGATTTTTAAATATAATATGTATACACACATACACATACATGAGTAGTAAATATTTACAAGTATGCTGCCCTTTATTTTTTCACATATGCAGGGTAATTTAATTTTTGTTTTACTAAATTACCCTTCAGAATGCTTGCTTCTGAGCTTCTTAGAAAGGTTTTGTCAACATAAAAATGTATCTGTGTAAATAGGCATGTTTTTTCTGGTATTTTTATCTTTTTGTATATTAAAAATTTTTAATCTATATTCCATCAGGAACTTATTTTGTGCCATAAAAATCTAGTTTTCTCCAAAAAGCAGGCATTTCACTTACGAAACTAATTCTTTTCCTACTAGTATAAAGTGTGATCATTATCAAGTTCTAAATTCTTACATATATTTGGGTGTTTCTGGATTTTCTATTCTGTTGTATTCAATTACCTGTCTTTTCAGCTGTTAGCAAATAATTTGTGATTTTTTTGTTTGTTTGTTTTTTTAGACAGAGCCTCATTCTGTCGCCTAGGCTGGATTGCAATGGCAGGATCTCGGCTCACTGCAAACTCCACCTATCGGGTTCAAGTGATTCTCCCGCCTCAGCCTCCCGAGTAGCTGGAATTACAGGCAGCCAACATCAGGCCTGGCTAATTTTTGTATTTTTGTAGAGACGGTGTTTCACCGTATTGGCCAGGCTGGTCTTGAACTCCTGACCTCAGATGATCCACCCGCCTCAGCCACCCGAAGTGCTGGAATTACAGGCGTGAGCCACTGCTCCCGGCCCATCTTGTGCAAATTAATAGCACATTTTGATGTCTAGAAGGGCAGGACTTTTCTACTCCGTTACAAAATATTTAAAATGTCATCACAATAGTAAAAGCCTGTGTAATTTTAAAAATGTTAAAACGTTGATAACTTTACTTGGTTTATGTAAAACTGTTAAAGAAGTTGCATCTTGAGAAAAATGAGTCTTCTTAAATTCAAGAACATAAGCCATCTTCCCACCTCGAAGTTTCCTTCTAGGGTCCCTCAGCAAAGAACATATTTACATAGACATTCATTGATATCAAAATGGACATTGGACTTTATCCAAAGAATTTTTAGCCAAGAAGTTCATATATTATAGGAATTATTTTATTATGCACCATTTCATAGTGTGTCTAACATTATCTTTTAAAACCTGTACATTAAAAGTAAAACCCTGTATGTACTTAATTCTGTGAGTTAAATCACTCTAAAATCTTCTACACAGTGCTCTGTGAGAGGAAGTGGGAGTGAAGAAGAAAGCAACTAAAGTTTGGAGTTGATTTTAAGGTGGCCTGGGCCCTCTGCCCTGCAGGGCGCCCCCATCCCAGGCCTGGGGGTCCTGCCCAGGATGGCCGCCCCACAGCCCGCCACTCCTCCACCCACCACTCCTCCACCTGCTCCCCTCGTCCCCAGGCCCCCCAGCCCCTCATTCTGAAGGGGCGATCCTCCCACAGCCACCACCTCCTCCTGCAGCCCCGGCTCAGGCAGGGCCTGGTACCTCTTCTTCACATCTCTTTTGTTCAGGTCGATGGTTTTCTTCGTTACTGTCATACTCTCCAGCTTCTGGACTTGGCCCAGGGAGGCAGCTTTATGGATCTTCCCGAGATCCCCGAAGTGGATGATGTACGAGTCGTTCTTGGTGTAGACCAGCTCGCTGAAGGCGCTCGGGCGCTCCGGGCCCCGGCACGCCCTTGCCAGCGGCAGCTGAGAGCCTCTTCATGGCGGCAGCCCCCTGCTAGAGAGAACCCGCGCCTCCCGCTCGCCCTTCCCCAGCCCCTACCGCTCGCCCTCGCTTCCTGCTGGCCCTTCCCCAGCACCCACCCAGCTCCCACTTGCCCTTCTTTAGTTCCCGCACCCGCCCCAACACCAGTAAAAATTTCTGTATCGCCAAGCTCTTGGACACTCCGGCCTCCCTCGGGAGAAATTCTGAGCAGAGCCGTTAGGCAGCAGCTCATGCGCAACTCAACAGGCTGAGGAGACACGCGCCCTGGCCGCGCTCCACCGAGCACCGCGTGCAGGTGGCACCTGCCGCTGAGGCACTGCCGGGCTGGCGGGCCTCCTTGGAGCGGAAGGTGGCGGGCGCCCTGCAACACGGCCTGCTTGACGTAGCCGCCCCTGGCCCCTCCTCGACCCGCGATCCAGGAGCTAGACCCTGGTGCTGGGCACCGTGCAGCCTCCAGGGTGGCGCTGAGCGTCGATTCCCGCCTTCCTGCAACTGGGAACCGACCCCCTGACTTAGGCGCCCTGGAGGCTTCTGGCCCAAGTATCTGCCCTGCTGGTGGCGCTGACAGGGTCAGGGTTGGAGTCCCCGCTGCCGCGTGCCATGTTCAGGTGGGAGCTGCACCTGAGTCCACAGTGGAGGCTGCAGGGCTGGGCCCAGACCGCTGAGGGTCGCCGAGTGCACCCCCTTCCACCCTGGGCTCTGCTCTTCCTTGGCCGGCGCTGGCAGCTCAAGCTCGCGACCTCTGGGCCCTGTATAGCTGACACGATGAGGCTTTGCGACAGGTTCCCGCCCTCCCACAGCTGAGGTCCCACCGCCTGACTTAGGCGCAGTGGCGGTGTCCGACCCTGGGGTTCGCCGCTGCTGGTGGCACGGACAGGTACTGGGTTGCCACCACTGCTGCCACGTTCAAATGCCAGCTGCAGCTCAGCCTAGGGCTGATCCTGATCTAGTGATCTGCCTGCCTGGGCCTCCCAAAGTGCTGGGCCTACAGGCATAAGCCACCGTGCCAGGCCGTAATGTTTATTTCTTGAGACGGAGTCTGGCTCTTGTCGCCCAGGCTACAGTGCAATGGTGCGATCTCGGCTCACTGCAACAACCTCTGCCTCCCAGGTTGAAGCGATTCTCCTGCCTCAGCCTCCTGAATAGCAGGGAATACAGGCATGTGCCACCATGCCGGCTAATTTCGTATTTTTATTTTTTAGTAGAGACGGGGTTTCTCCATGTTGGTCAGGCTGGTCTCAGGAACTTGCGACCTCAGGTGATTCGCCTGCCTCGGCCTCTGAAAATGCTGGGATTACAGGCGTGAGCGGCCGCACCTGACCGGTTACTTTGTAATTTAAGTAACATCAATGCCGGCTGGGCGCGGGGTCTCTGGCCTGTAAACCCAGCACTTTGGGAGGCCGAGCCCGGTGGATCACTTGAGGTCTAGTTCGAGACCTGTCTGGCCAACATGAAGTGAAGGCCAGTCTCTACTAAACACACAAAAATTAGCTTGTTGCTTGGTGCGGTGGCTCAAGCCTGTAATCCCAGCACTTTGGGAGGTCAAAGCGAGCAGATGGCCTGAGGTCAGGAGTTGGAGACCTGCCTGGTCAACATGGCAAAACCCTGTCTCTACTAAAAATAGCCGGGCATGGTGGTGTGCGCCTGTAATCCCAGCTACTAGGGAGGCTGAGGCAGGGAGAATCACTTGAACCTGGGAGGCAAAGTTTGCAGTGAGCTGAGATCAAGCCATTGCACTCCAGACTGGGTGACAGAGTGAGATTCTGTCTCAAAAACAAAGTCCAACTAAAAATAACAAATAAAAAATAAAAAGTCTAACAAGTTGTAGAGACTACATTTCATTAACTTACACTGTTTCCTTTGTTAGTTTACAATAAATAAAATTTAATTATTATTTATTCCAGAATAGGCTAGAAAGGTATAATGGGCTCTTTTTTCCATTGAAGATGAAAAATAGGAATGATTATCCTTGGCTGTTCAGAGGTCCTTGAAGGTCCTTGAATCTTCACAAAGCAACTCACAATATCTGTTCTTCTGACTTTTATCCCTAGTGAAATTGATTCTTACCAATTAAGCATCAGTAAAATGACCAAAATAACTATAACATGATGAAGAGCTAATAACTAAAAACATATTCAAATATACATGACCACCACTAAGACCTTGATCAACAAAAGGACAAAGAAAATGAATGCGCAGTTAACACATACGTGTATATATGGGACTGTATTCTTTTCACTAGTAGTAATTAAAGAAATGCTAATATAAAAAAGAGTAAATGAACCATCCTACACTATTAAAGGGGCATAAGAAAGGAATACCGATGGTCCAGTTAATAATACTACCGAAAAAGCATACTAATATTTTTCTGGGGACATTGTAAATTAGCATAGTTCTTTCTGGAAGAAATCTGCCAATATGTTTTTTAAAATAAAAGGATTTAATTCTCTTTGATCTAGTGGCTTATGCTTTGGAATTTATTCTAAGGAAATTGTTTAAATGAACAAAAATATACATAAATGAAATTATTTGAAGCAGCATTCTTTCTAATAGGGAGAAATTAGAAATTACTTGAGTTCATCATAGAAACGTGGATAAACGATAGACTATCAACTTAGAAACATATTGTATTCTTGACCGGGTGCGGTGACTCACACCTGTAATGCCAGCACTCTGGGAAGCTGAAGCAGGTAAATCACTTGAGGTCAGGAGTTCTAGACCAGCCTGGCCAACATGATGAAATCCCATGTTTACTAAAAATATGAAAATTAGCTGGGCATGGTGGCATACACCTGTAGTCCCAGCTACTTAGTAGGCTGAGGCAGGAGAATTGCTTGAACCTGGGAGCTGGTGGTTGCACTGAGTAGAGATCGTGCCACTGCACTCTAGCCTGGGGGACAGAGCAAGACTCCTTCTCAAAAAAAAAAGAAAAAGAAAAAGAAAAAGGAAAGAAAACAGAAAAGAAACGTATTGTATTGTCTTTCGGAAAGGGTAGAGGAATGGAAAAGTATTAATAATGAAAATAACCAAAAATTGGACTTATAAATTGTAAACTACGTAATTCTAACTATTAATACTTGAAAATATATGCAGATCTACAATTCTTCATGGGGAATTACAAAATCCAACAGTTATGAATACCTAAACGTAAGTTTGGTAAAAATCTGATCTATGCTGATGTAGGGATATTTATAGTCTTTTTTTTTGAAACGGAGCTTGGAGCTTTTGCTCTGTTGCCTGGGCTGGAGTGCAATGGCGCGATCTCGGCTCACTGCAACCTCCAGCTCTTGGGTTCAAGTAATTCTCTTGCCTCAGCCTCCCGTGTAGCAGGGATGACAGGCACCTGCCCACATCCAGATAATTTTTTTTTTTTTTTTTGAGACGTAGTCCCCCTCTGTCGCCCAGGCTAGAGTGCAGTGACGGATCTCCGCTCACTGCAAGCTGCACCTCCTGGGCTCAGGCCATTCTCCTGCCTCAGCCTCCCGAGGAGCTGGGACTACATGCGCCTGTCATCACGCCCGGCTGATTTTTTGTATTTTTAGTAGAGACAGAGTTTCACCGTGTTAGCCAGGATGGTCTCGATCTCCTGACCTCGTGATCTGCCAGCCTCAACCTCCCCAAGTGCTAGGATTATAGGTGTGAACCACCACACTCGACCAAGGGTATTTATAGTCTTATTGATCCCAGTTCATGTGATTATTCATATGATTTGCCACTAGGGATATTCCATAATAGGCAGTATATTTACCACATTATCTTTCTAAAATCTAAATATTTTTGAATTGTAATTTCAAAGAAACTTGACTTTGAAACCTTATTTTGAAATCTGATTCTAAGGAATTCAGATAAGCTATTGGAAAATATCACAAATGACAAAAATTTTGCATTAAGATAAAATTGATAGATTTAAATCTCTTTGCAGCCGAGCGCGGTGGTTCACAACTCTAACGCCAGCACTTTGGGAGGCTGAGGCGGGTGGATCACGAGGTCAAGAGATTGAGACCATCCTGGCCAACATGGTGAAACCCCGTCTCTACTAAAAATACAAAAAATTAGCCGGGCGTGGTGGCGCATGTCTGTAGTCCCTGCTCGGGAGGCTGAGGCAGGAGAATTGCTTGAACCCAGGAGGTGGAGATTGCAGCAAGCTAAGATCGCACCACTGCACTCCAGCCTGGTGACAGAGCAAGACTTCGTCTCAAAAGAAAAGAAAAAAATTAAATTCCTTTGTATATCATAAGGGTCTAATTTTAAAAAAATTGTAAAAATCTTATATGTGTATTAGTATTACTTATCTGTTCTTATCACTTCATCAATGCGAGGCGTAAATAAAATTTGTTAAGTTAAAACTTTCGGTATACTTTCATTCATTTATTTACTTATTTGGAGACAGAGATTCGCTCTATCATCCAGGGCAACCTCCGCCTCCCAGGCTCAAGAGATTCTCCTGCCTCAGCCTTCCAAGCAGCTGGGGCTACAGGCATGCGCCACCATGCCTGGCTAATTTTTTAAAGTCCTATATCATATAAGATCATTAGAGTTCTGGGATTACTTTTTGTTTGTTTGTTTAAGAGACAGGGTCTCACTGTATCACCCAGGCTGGGGTGCAGTGATGTGATCATAGCTCATTGTAGACTGGAACTCCTGGGAAAAGCAATTCTCCCACCTCAGCCTCCCCAGTAGCTGGGACTACAGGTGCTCACGGCAACGCCCAGCTAGTTTTTAAATTTTCTGTAGAGAGGTCTCACTATATTGTCCAGTCTGGTTTCAAACTCCTGGCATCAAGGATCCCCCCCGCTGTTGGTTTCCCAAAGTCCTAGGATTACAGGTGTGAGCCACCATGCCAGGATAAGAACATGAGACTTCTTTTATCATATTTTTTATATCTAAGTGGAATACTATAGTATTATGTGTCAGTGTTGAATTATTTTAAAATATTATTCACTGAAACATGCTAATAATCTGGGTCAGCTTCTATCTTGACTTAGGCTTAAACATATTAGCTAACATGAAGGGCCCAAAATTAATAATGATTCCATACCATCTCTTTATTTATTTATTTATTTATTCATTGAGACAGAGTTTTGATCTCTTGCCAAGTTTGGAGTGCAGTAGCACGATCTCGGCTCACTGCAACCTCCACCTCCTGTGTTCAAGCAATTTCTCCTGCTTTAACCTCCTCAGTAGTTAGAATTACACCCACCACCACAACCAGCTAACTTTTGTATTTTTAGTAGAGATGGAGTTTCACCATGTTGGCCAGGATGGTCTTGAACTCCTGAACTCAAGTGATCTGCCCGCCTTGGTCTCCCAAAGCGTTGTCATTATAGGCGTGAGCCACTACGCCCAGCCACCATCTCCTTTCATTAAAAATTTGTGAGCTGAAAATAATTTGAGGGCAGTTATTTTCATATAGAGTCATTTTATCAAATAGGGATTAATATTAATGACTTATTAATATTTACTTTATCTAAAATTATGTCTAACTGATTATTCTAAATTCTCTGACTTACTAATAATGTTAAACAGTAGGTTTAATACATATAATCAGGTCTGTGTGGAGGCACTATGTAAATAAAATTGTTTTTAACATTTTGTAAGGTCTGCTGCTTTACAAGTCTTATTATCTTTGCTCCATCTTTGATACCAAAATTTTAACTGTGATAATTAGGCTGGAGACATGAAATCAAGGGTACGTTTATATAATCACTCTCAAGGATCTCAAGGGTCATTTTCTGGTTACATTACGGTTATATTATGAAAATTGTAAAAGGAATCAAGTATAAATTCCAGATAAGAGCTCTTGATAAATCATATAAATCTATATAATATGGATATACTTTAAGATTTAGATCTAGATATATTCAGTAACTCTGTAATTTATCAAAAGGTTTTGGTTAAAATGTAAGACATTCCTCAATATAGAATTAGTTCTAAAAAATTTGTTGCAACGAAGAATCTTAACAACTTACCTTCTTGTTTTCTCTGAATACAGAGCAATTCAAGATAGACATAGAAGTAAAGCATAATGAAATAAACAGGTGAGCTTTGTAGCTCAGGGTGTTGTTGGCGTGGTGCTTAGCAACAGGGATTTTCCTACACTACACTCCAGTACAGGGCACTCTTACCTAGTCGGTGACATACAGAGCAGAAAGTTTATTGCTAAATTTACCGCATAGCAGAGGCAGAACAGAATTCATTTTCACTGCAGACTGGGACATCCTAAAAAGAAAAAACATGGAATGGGTGATATGAGCTACCCTAGTTTATTCCTTTCTTCCAATACCTCCAATCACCTCCTCTATTGATCTAGTGAACACAGGCACAGGAACAGTGCTCTAAACAACATTAGATGTCCTTCGATATCTTTGTCAGTCTATATTCAAAGGAAATATTTTAACTCAAGTGAAAAGAAGACTACAAAAGAAAGATAACCCATATGGGGATAGCAGAATTTTTTGTTTTTGTTGTTGTTTTAAAATCTCTTGTTTTTGGCCACAGACACTCTGAGCTAGAAGAAAATATTTAGGAGAAAGATGAGAAATCCTTTTGTATTGAATAAGGGAATTACTTCCAGATGGCAGTGGTGTAAATCTACTATGATAACAATGATTTATATATATATACACACACCCATATGTTTATAGAAAATGTCTGGAATCTTTTTAGAGTCTAGAGTCCTTCTCAATGGCCTTAATTTGCAAACATAGCCTCAAATTATTTTATTTTATTAAAAACTGCAAGAGATTAACATTTTCTCCTCATAAGGTCCAATCTAGTATTTTTCTTTTGAATGAAGAAAAAAAGTAATGCATTGTCTGTAAAAAAGTAATTCTTTGATTTAGTAGTTAGCAGTGAACAGTTGACATGGTTTGGATGTTTTATCCCCTCCAAATCTCATATTAAAATGTGACCTGTATTGTTGAATGTGGGGCCTAGTGGGAGGTATTAGGTCATGGGGGCAAATCCCTCATGAATGGTTTGGTTCCCTACCCTGGGTAATGAGTGGTAAAGAGTTTACAGGAGATCTAGTTGTTTAAAAGAGTGTGGCACCTTCCCTCTCTCTCTTGCTCCCTCTCTTGCCCTATTACATGCTGGCTCCCCTTCAAATTTTGCCATGATTGTAATCTTCCTGAGGCTCTCACCACAAGCAGCTGCTGACACTGCATTGTGTGTAGAACCAAGGGCCAAATAAATCAATTTTCTTTATAAACGAGCCAGTCTTAAGTATTTGTTTTACAACATCACAAACACACTAACACACTGGTGAAAATCAACTTAAATACTTAAATACAGGTACTAATATAAATTTAAAATGCAAACTAAGAGTTGTAAAATTTTTATTTCCCCTTCAAAAATTAGCATTCTAAATTCTCTCCTTATAATTTCTTTTGCTTTATACACTTCCAACTTCCTATGCTCAAGTTTTCAGAAGACATTGAAGAACATCACATCATTAGAGAGAAGAAAAGGAAAAAAATGGCTACAAAAATTAACTGTACAATGTATTGAATTAATAGAGTTTTGCTGAACAATTTTTGTTAATGGAGTTTATATTTTTAGATATAAATATTTTTCTGCATGATATATTTAGACAAAATTTTTTAATATAGGATATTTGCAGCAAATGGTCCCAAGGATCCCAATTATTAAACAAAACACAAATGTAAATTGATTTCAGTATATCAAATATGCCTTAATAATTATTTTAGGTAGCTATAAAAAGTACAGTTACAAGATTGAGAGGCATTTTGTCTTCTGGGAAGGCTTTAAAAACATGAAGCAACACTTCCCACCATCAAAGATTTACGTGTAAGAGATTTGTCTTCATTTTTTTTTTTAATTGGAGCAAACAATTTGCCCATGGGGCATCTAAACTTAGAATGAGTTTGACATCACGACACGGTTTGTATTCTCTGAGGAAAAATTAAAGGGAACTAAACAATTTTATTTTTCAAACATCAAATCACGAAACAAAATGGTCCAATTTTCTTTCGGTTCTCAGTGGTACATTTATGTCTTCAGGGTTTAAAAAAAAAACCACACCATTTTGCATGCTTAAAAATAAAAGATTTGGTTCAAGAGTTCACCTTTGTAACATCTTTGCAATTTTTCTTTAAATCTGTAGGTTTAAAACTTTGCTAAAATAAAAAATGTTTAGTGAGAAACAAGTTCACTTGTGTTGCTTGCTGAAAGAAATTGCTAAAGGGAAGGCATTAAGATATGGAACACAATTATACAAAGTAAATACTCAATCGAACATGCCAGATGTTTCCTAAATTTAAATTGTTAAATGGCCATCATGGAAGAATCATTTTAGTTTTAAACTCTATAACAAGTTAAATAACTTTCTGATATAGAAACATTTGTTCCTTTGTGTATGAACCAAATCAAATATCATATATAAGTTATATATAAGATATGAATCATATATAAAGTAACTTATCCAAACATATTTAAGATGAACCTGTCAGTATTTTTTATATTATCAACATAGAACTGTTTTAAGATAAATAAATCATTTCTTCATTTTTCATCTCAATCAATATTTATAAGAGATGACATAAGTTAGATGATTCAGCTAATCTACACTGAAAGCATTGGATAAGTGAATTACAATTTTTGCTCAAATATGGAAAACATCTGACTGATTATAATCAAAATCATTAACTCTCATTTACTTTTCCTGAAAGCTCTTTCCTTAATATAAAATCTAGACATAAAGATACTAATTTATTCTCTTAAGGGCTATAAACATTTTCTCTCATTTCATTATTTTTTTAGTTGTCAATTTTGATAGTGTTCAACTAGAAGTTGAGAATAGGAAATCCACTAACATAGGTTCACAGTACTCATATATTTTTGAAACACTGAAATCAACCTGTACCCAACTCCACTCTAAAGGCTAATGTTGAAATACCTGGCTGAAAGTAATGCCAAACCAATATCTCTGAAATATAGAGAAAGTTGGCTATTATAAGTACCTTTATGATTATATTCATATTTTTATGTATATATGAGAGATAGAGCAAATATTACACAAGAAAAATAATATTTTTTTAAAAAAAACATGCTAAGGTCGGCCGGGCATGGCTCACGCCTGTAACCCCAGCACTTTGGGAGGCCGAGGCAGGCAGATCATGAGGTCAGGAGATCGAGGCCATCCTAGCTAACACGATGAAACTCTGTCTCTACTAAAAACACAAAAAAATTATCCGGGAGTGGTGGCAGACACCTATAGTCCCAGCTACTCAGGAGACTGAGGCAGGAGAACGGCGTGAACCCAGGAGGCAGAGCTTGTAGTGAGCTGAGATCATGCCATTGCACTCCAGCCTGGGCAACAGTGCAAGACACCATCTCAAAACAAACAAACAAAACACGTTAAGGTCTATAAGGTCTACAACTTTGTCATTTCTTAACTATATGATGACCTTGGGTGGGTCACTTACTTAGTTTCTCAATAGTTTGGTTTTCTATCTTGAAAAGTAAAGAATTGTTTTCTTCATAATTATCTCATAATTGTTTTCTGAAAACGTGAAACACTGGAAACATTGCCTGGCATTGAATAAATTATTAGTTTTTACTATTAGTATAGATTCACATTTTTCCTACTTAAAATTAGATAATGACTCCTCATTTTCTGCATGATTTTATAGGATATAAATTTAGACACAAATCAAGACATATTTGAAATAACATCCTATATATTTAACCTCACCTTTATTGGATGAAACCCCACATTTCTCTATATTTGATAGTGTAAGTGACATTCACATCCTATTTTGCCTCATTATTGAACAGTGTCTTACCTACATTTTCTAGATGTCATAATTTATTTACTCTTGCCTCATTTTCATGATGGTGTATACTGCATATTTTGAGACATAGTACATTTAATTGAGTTATTTTCTTGCTCAAAAAGTAAACTAGTTCCACATCCATTGAATCTTCAGTTTAAACTTAAAATTTAAAATAAAATCTGTTCTATGGCAATGATTATAAACTGGCAAACTGATATCTCATGGGTTGAATTAAGGTTGACCTTGAAGGGCCATGTGTGTGCATGTTTACTCACCTTAAAATAAAAGAATTTTCTGTATGGATTTATTTTACTAAGATTAGTGAGCCTTTTAAATGAGTCAGGTGATTCTGATTCATCATATATGTCCCTGCTGAGTCTCTCTGTACTCACAAATTAGAGTCTGAGTGATGTAATATCATTTGAAGGTAGACTGTGATAAGTTAAAGCTGCATATTATGAACTATGAAGTAACTACCAAAATAACAAGAGTTACACATAAAACCAAATAAAGAAAAAATAGGATCATAAAAATAAACATAAAGCAGAAAAATATGCACCAGAAAAGCATATGATAAAATAGAAAAGAAATAAGATGTTATATTTAAAAACAATAATTATTTTGGAAGAGTAGATGAAATATAAATTCGAGGCTACCAATTTATTATGTGGATTTTGAGGACAGTCACTATATTCTTAAAGAAGTTCTTTTAACTTTGCAAATACTTTGAGGGGTATAAAAATAGGGATATAATAAATTGTATACTAAAGACAATAAGTGATGATTAAGTACTTTAATTTATCACAGATGCTACATATTTCCCAAATCCAGTAGAAATGTAATCAATTTGTTTGACAGAATTTCAGTCTTTCTATTAACAGTCTTTCAGATCAAAATTAAAGAAAATCATATTGAACGATGTCCTTTATACAGTCTTCATGCTCATAGGCTCAATTACATGTATCTGATAAGAATTATAAATAATATGACAAAGTTATTTCAGTTAATATGTTCTGTTGATCTATTTCAATTGAGAAAAAAACACTAACCTATTTAGTTTTAGGATCTAATATATGTGAACAAATTTGGGAGGATTTCTTTAAGAATCTATATGCATTCTTTGTTTTACATTCTTTTAAGCAAACATATGACATGGACAAATATGTGCAAACACAAAATCACTGCAGTATATTAGAGTGGAAATGTAATGGCAGCATTATTTTTCAGTAAGTTATTGGGTAAAATATTTGAGTCATGCTGAGTACAAAATCTTTTGTTAAGGCTAATTAGGTTGCAGATTATAAAATGCCCTAATAGTACCAATAAATTAGACTAACCTTTCTCAAAAGGAAGTGACTAATAATATTTTGTTGCTGAGTTAAACAAAATAAATGTCTAAGAACTTAGCCAGAATGTTGAGATTTTAATTAGTTACTAGGGTGTTCAGGTTAATGTAAACCAGATTTGCCTTTCTAGATAAAGAATCCAGATTGACAGTGGCATTAACATTGTCATTAAATCTTGAATAAACACTAATTTCCCTGTGCTTGCAAGAATCTGAACTGGAAAAAGATGAAAAAAAGAAATACTATAGAGTTTTTAGTTAATTATCAAGCTTTTCCTTTGTGTTTTGTTTATCTGATATATAACCTTTCAAATTGAAGCTGATAATCGAATGAAATAGTTTTTAAAAACTGCTTGTAGGAGTCAAATGACTACTCTTGGCTTTTCTTTCTGTCTTTTTTTTCCATTTCCATTTATAATAGCCAAAAAAAGTTTCTTGTCACTGTTTCTAAATAACACCATGAACTCCTGCTCGCAAATTAAAATGTATTGCAATTCTCTAAATAAGAACAATCTACCCTTTCTAAAATTTCTAATTTAATGTGCTTTATTTTTAGTATACTGACCTGCCCTGCATGTATAAATTAAATGCAAGAAACATTTTATGTTTAGTAGGCTTGAAAATAAGACTATTTTTCCCTTATTTTTTCTCCTTAAAACTTATTAATTCCCTTTTATATTCTAGATCTATAAATACTAAAATATACTATCTATTAACTACTCTAATCTTCATGTCACAGTGTAGGTTCTACCCATGTAACAGATGAGAAAACCAAGGAGTACAGTTATTTACTAACCTGCACAAGGCAAGTTTCAAAATTGTCTTCGAAAATAATGATCACTTTTAAGGTTTATTCTATAATGGTTTAAGATCATGGGTTAGAGAAGTAGAACAACTGTGTCTGATTACTAGTTCTAATAATATTTGTGGGGATTTGTTGAGATTTTATACACACATATGTTTGTTTTTGTGTATATATATATATATATAAATGTATTACACATATGGATTAACTGTTTAATATGTGTGAATTATTATATTCACTACTTGGCATTAGTGTTTAGGTTGTAATGACTTTTTGAGAGCCTATATCAAATTATTGGAAATACACATGTATTTTTAAAGGGATTAGGGATTCTTTGTATTTGAATATGAATTGTGAAGATTAGTATTGAAAAAATCCTTGGTAACTTAGCAGGAGTAGCTGCAAAGGTGTTCCTTCTTTTCCTAAATCAATTATAAAGTATAAGAGTATTAAAGTCCACTTGTTTTTTATTGCTAAAGTAATATATATATTATATATTAAAATATATATGCTAAAGTAATATACATTATATTAATATATATAAAGTTATATATATATATGTAGAAACTGAAGCTTTAGTTCATCTAACTATGATTCATCTGTCAGAGCCTTTCCTGTTGTGGGAAGTCAGGGACCCCAAAAGGAGGGACTGGCTGAAGCCATGGCAGAAGAACATAATTTGTGAAGATTTCATGGACATTTATTAGTTCTCCTAATTAATACTTTTATAATTTCTTACACCTGTCTTTACTGCAATCTCTGAATATAAATTGTGAAGATTTCATGAACACTTATCACTTCCCCAATCAATACTCTTGTGATTTCCTATGCCTGTCTTTACTTTAATCCCATCATCTTCATAAGCAGAGGATGAATGTCGCCTCAGGACCCTGTGATGATTGTGTTAACTGCACAAATTGTTTAAACCACATGAAATCTGGGCACCTCGAAAAAAGAACAGGATAACAGTGATGTTCAGGGAACAAAGGAGATAACCTTAAAGTCTGGCTGCCTGTGGGCTGGGTGGAACAGAGCCATATTTCTCTTCTTTAAAAGGCAAATAAGAGAAATATCACTGAGTTCTTTTTCTTAGCAAGGAACATCCCTGAGAAAGAGAATGTGTTCCTAAGGGGAGGCCTCTGAAATGGCCACTTTGGGAAAGTCTGTCTTTTATGGTTGCAAATAAGGGATGAAATAAGTGCCCGTCCATCTTCTCTAGTGCTCCCAGGCCTATGAGGACGAGGAAATTCTCACCTAATAAATTTTGTTCAGACCAGTTGTCTGCTCTCAAACCCTGTCTCCTGATAAGATGTTATTAATGACAATGCGTGCCCGAAACTTCATTAGCAATTTTAATTTCACCCTGTCCTGTGATATCACCCTGCCTCCATTTGCCTTGTGATATTTTATTACCTTGTGAAGCATGTGATGTCTGTGACCCACACCCTATTCCTACACTCCCTCCCCTTTTGAAAATCACTAATACAAACTTTCTGGTTTTGCGACTTGGGGGACATCATGGAACTTGCCAACATGTGATGTCTCTCCCGGACACCCAGCTTTAAAATTTCTCTTTTTTGTACTGTTTCACTTTATTTCTCAGACCGGCTGACACTTAGGGAAATAGAAAAGAACCTATGTGAAATATCAGGGACTAGTGTCCCCCAATACTTTCCTGAGGAAATTTTTTTTGGTAGAGAGAGTGAGAAGACTAGGTGCACAGTGACCAGCTAAAGTGACCAGCAAAATGAATTATAAAGTATGAGTATTAAAGCCTACTTGTTTTTTATTGCTAACGTTGTATACATACATACACACACACACACACACACACACACACACACACACACACATGAAAATGTAGAATTTGAAGCTTTGGTTCATCTAACTATGACTCCTCTATCAGAGCCTTTCCTGAGGAAATTTTTTTTTTTTTGGTGGAGAGAGTGAAAAGACTAGGTGAACAGTGATGAGCTAAAAGGAGAATGAGGGAGTTCCAATACTGTGAGAATGGGCTTCCAGGTGGATTTCCTGAAAATGGCAAGATTCATCAGAAGCCTTTCCTTATTTTGGAATGTTATTTATTTATTATAATATTCAGTTTGTTTCTTATTCTGCTGAAGAGTCTCTAGTAATCTGTGGTTTCTACTGACCAGAAATATATATTTCAAGGAAATTGTTGATGAAATACATATAAAGTAAAATATAAACCTTTACTTTTAAAGATTGTGCTGTTTGGTGCACAAAGAATGGTGCATGTGTTTTCTGAGTGAGATGAGAAACCAGAGAATAGAAGAATCATACATTCTGACTTCATTTTGAAAAACTGACAATGGCTCCTGGATTGATCTTAGAGCTGACAAATCAGAAGCAAGAAAATCTAAAGGTCGTTGTGAAAAATATATAGTAGAGAAATGGTGGTGGTGGCAAGAACCAGTTATTGTGGTTATATTACATAAATAGTGCTAATTGAATTTCCTGTTAGATTAAATACATGGTGTAAGATAAATAGAGGAGTCGATGAAAATTCAAATATTTTGGACTATGCTAATAGGATAAAGGCTATTTGCAAATATTTTTACATGTTCATTTTTATAAAATATGGAACCCTTGAATAAAAGCAAATCTGAAGGGAGTGATCGGAGTATGAAAAGGTTAGATTGAGTTCAGATTGTGGCATATTAATTTGAGATTGTCTACCATACTGTATGTTCAAGAAAAAATGTCAAATTGTTAATTAAACGTGACTCTGGATTTTAAAATAGAGGCCATAACTGGAGATGCATTTTGTTTTTAATTTTCAGCAACTAAATGATATTTAAAGCCATGAGATAGGATTTAGGAACCAGGAGAGTGAATCTTGATAATAAATGAAGTGGCCTCAAATTCAGCTGTGGAACATTTCAAAGTTATATGGTTGGAGATTGTATGATGAGTTTCTGAATAAAGTAAGAAGGACCTGCAAGCAAGACATGAGAGAGAAAAGAAGATATGTTGTCTCTGAAATAAAGGAACAGTTTCTAGGTAAATGGTTGTGGGAAGATTCTAAGATCAGGCAGGAAGTAAATTAAAAGTTTACATTAGATTTTCAAAATGGATTTTATTTGTAACACTGGAAGTAATAGTTTCATTTTGGTTTTTTGAAGTGTTGGAATGGAATTGGTTCAAGTGAGAATGGAATGTAATAAATCAGAGCCTGATGTCCTCATCTGTAAAATTGAACCATACTAATAACTATTTCAAGGAGTTTGTAATAATTAAGTTAGATAATCTCATAAATTTTAAAGCACATTACCAATAATAAATAATTGAAAATATTTAATCTATTAATAAATATTAATATATCAATATTTAAATTAATTAATTAATTATTAAAATATTAAATATTAATATATTAATAAATAATTGAAAATTGTGTTTAAATCTTTATTATAATTAATAATTTTTAAAGACTTTTACCCAAATAAAAGAATTTTAAAAGAACAGTATAAAAGGATGGATATATTACAACATCTGAGTTTTTTAAAAGTCTAGAGAATTTTTATTATTGAAATTGCCAAATAGTTTTATAGCTTATTGGAATTTTAAATGGTGTGCATAAATAATTTAAGGAAAAGAGCAGAGATTGAAGTTCATTCCTAGGCTTTTGCATAATTTCACATACTTTCAAGTTATATTATATACACAAAGTAGACTTTAGATAATTGTACTTTTATGTTTAGAGTGAGACAGAATTGGAAACATTTTGTAATATACGTGTAATTGGTATAAACCTGCTTACCTGAATCAGGGTTGTCTCTGAGAGTTGTCAGAATCACAGGATTGGCAGAGGCTGTATGGCAAATGGGTATTTTTATTTGTATTTATATCAATCTTGTATTAGTCTGTTTACACACTGCTATAAAGAACTGCCAGAGACTGGTAATTTTACAACAGAAAGAAGTTTAATTGACTCACAGTTCCATAAGCATGGATGGGGAGGCCTCAGGAAATTTACAATCGTGGCAGAAGAAGCAGTCATGTCTTACATAGCAGCAGGCAAGAGAGCGAGAATGAGAGAGAGAGAGAAAAAGAGAGAGAGCATGGGAGGAACTGTCAAACACTTATAAAACCATCAGATCTCATGAGAACTCACTCACTATCATGAGAACAGCATGCAGGAAACTGTTCCCATGATCCAATCACCTCCCACCAGGTCCTGTCCACAACAGGTAAGGATTATGGAGATTACAATTCAAGATGAAATTTGATGGGGACACAGCCAAACCATATCAAATCCCCAAAAGCTAAAGCTGCATGTGACAGTGATGTGCTATCTTTGGCCTAAAGCATTATACTAATGTTTTCCTACATATCTGAGTTTTCTTCCTGTATCACAGATGAGAGTTATTCTTTACCTCTGTTTCTAGCTTCCATCTCAACAAGTCCATGAATGTAATAAAAAATAAGAAAAACACTTGAATTGATGTTTAGCATCTTTGACTGAAAATGAAAAACAGTTCTTGACGTAAAGAACTTTAATTGTCAGAAGTGGCTGCCCCTTGGCAATGATAAGACTTTTTGTATTCACAAGAGAAACATGTTTCTCAATTTGATTTCAATCATGCAAAGTATGTAATTATAAAGTAATTGAAAATAAATAGCTTCAAGGGCTCCTGTTGTTAAATAATAGATATGAGATAAGCATTTTGGACTAGACCCTTTGTAATTTCTATGACAATTTAGAAAAGTAATAATTATTCTGAAGCAAAAATATAAAACTGGAAAAGAAGTGTCACAGTCATAATTTTCACTATGATTCTTCTAATTTCCTTCATGCATTCATTTGCATTTTTATGAAGTAGATCTCATATCAATGCATTTATTCAACAAACTATTGTTGTCATTCACTCTGTAAAATGACAAAGCCATAATGAAGAAAAATGTCATGGCCTCTTTCCAGAATAACCTCACAAGCATCATGAAAGAGAGATGTTTATATCAGACTTTACAATGAAATAATTAAGTATACCTAGTATATAGTAGATTAATGAATTAACAGTCTCAGCAAAACAGGGAGGAATCTTTAGGTCTATTTATTAATAGTAATAAAATGTATTCAATACCTGCACACATACACACATGCACACACACACACACACAAATGGAGATTTTTATAATCAGTATTTGTCTACCAGTTGATCATTCATGGTTAGTCAAATAGAAAAGTTAGTAACAACTCCTAGTATTCTAAATTGGACACCTTACTACACCAACAGAAAATGCAAGAATACAATGGACACTTGAACAACTCTAGAGTTAGGAGCACCATCCCTGGAGCAGTTGAAAAATCCCCATAAATCTTTTGATTCCCCCAAAACTTAACTACTAATAGCCTGCTGTTGACCAGAAGCTTACCAATAACATATGAAGTCAATTAGCACATATTTTGTATGACATATATATATATATTTTAAAAACTGTATTTTTAACAGTAAAGTAAGCTAAAGAAAAGAAAACATTAAAATAGTAAGGAAGAGAAAATATATGTATTTTTCATAAAGTAGAAATGGATTATCATAAAGGCCTCAATCCACGTTGTCTTCACATTGAATAGGCTAAGAGGAGAAGTTGGCCTTGCTGTCTTAGGGATAACAGAGGCTGAAGAAAACCTACTATAGTGGAGTGGTGTAGTTGAAACCCATGTTATTTAAAGATCAACTGTAATTCAACTGTAATGTACTCAGATGAAAAGCTACTTATTTCTCTTCCCCCTCTAACTTTAAGTATTTATTTAGATGGCTTTGCAGGTAAAATTTAAAGTGATGGAGTTTAAGCAACAAGTAGTTTAGTGTACTTTAGACTAAGATATTTTAAAATATACTGCTTTTTAAATTATTTCCCTCTTTGATCCAAACAAAACGTTAGGGAATAGTGAAGCAGTTTAGTCATTTATTTGTCTCTTAATAAGTAGATAATATTTAAGTTATAATATTTATGTTAGAAATATTTTTAATCCTGCTCATTGGAATAATTTGCCCTTGACATAACTTTATATACTTTTTGAGTAGCTAAACCATTAAACAGATACCTAAATATATATGGTTATTCAGTGAAAATCATCCTCAGTCCGCTCAGTACAACCATTACTCAAAATATAATCACATTATTAGTTTCTTGTCAATCTTTCCAATGGTTTTAGGCATACGGAAGCAAAGGTTTTTACAAATATTTTGCTTAAGTTACAAAACTAATATCATACTATATATATCTCAGCACCATTCTTTATTCACATTAAATATATATTGATGATTCTTCTATAAAAAGGACTTGCTCCTTTTTTTGCTAAATATTATTCCATTGTACAGGTGTGCTCTAATTTATCTGGGCGGTCTTGATCTGACACTTAAGCTATGTACAACATTTCACTATGAACAGCTCTGTGCCAACGCGTAATAACTTTAATATACAGTTGACCCTTGAACAACACAAGTTTGAACTCAACGGGCCCACTTATATGTGATTTTTTAAAATTAAAGTTACAAGTGTGACTGCCTTTCCTACCTTCCCTTCCACTTTCTCTACCTCTTCTGTCTCTGCCACTCTTGAGACAGCCAAGACTAACCCTTTTTCTTCTTCCTCCTCCTAAGTCTACTCAGCATGAAGATGACGAAGATGAAGATCACTATGGTGATCCACTTCCACTTTACCAATAGTAAGTATATTTTATGTATTTTCTCCTCCCAGGTTCATGCCATTCTCCTACCTCAGCCTCTCAAGTAGCTGGGACTACAGGCGGCCGCCACCACGCCTGCCTAATTTTTTTGTATTTTTGTTAGAGATGGAGTTTCACCACGTTAGCCAGGATGGTCTCAATCTCCTGACCTAGAGACCCGCCCACCTCGGCCTCCCAAAGTGCTGCGATTACAGGCATGAGCCACTGCACCCGGCCTGATTTTCTTAATAACATTCTGTTCTTTAGCTTAATTTTTTTTGTTAAGAATACAGTGTATAATACAAATTACATACAAAATATATTTCAATTTACTGTTTATGTTGTTAGTAAACCTTCTGGTCAGTATTAGGCTCTTAGTGATTGAGTGGTTTTGCTTAAGTAAACCTTATTTTACTTAACAATAACCCCAAAGCTCAAGATTAATAATACTGGCATACTATCTTAATTTTTTATTGTATTATTAGTTATTGTTATCTCTACTGTTCCTAATTTATAAATTAAGCTGTATGATAGATATGTATACATAGGAAGAAACTTAGTATACATAGGATACGTTACTACCTGCAATTCCATGCAAGAATCCCTCCTTGGGGGGATCTTGTAATAGATCCACTGAGGATAAGGGGGAACTATCATATTAATTAATAAGGCCATTCTTCTTTGCATACCTTAGATTCCAAATGCATATATTCTTTCCACTAGAGCTACAGAGCCATCAAAGTTCTTCTATTCAATCTATCTGCTGCATCCTAGATGACGAAATACAATTCTCAGAAAGTATTGGCTCCAAACTGGCATTTTAGCTATGCAGGCCTTTTCAACAGTCCCTCAAGCTGACAGCTTCTGGATGGGTAATTATGTCATCTCATGGTCATGGGCCCACTTGCTCTTCTCCTTTGCTATAAACTAGGTCTTGGTCTAATGGAATAATAATGTGTTTTCATGCCAGTGGAACCACGACTCTGCAAGTTCACAGATAGTAATGTTTGCTGTTGCCCTACAGGTAAGAATGGTAACCCCATACTAAGAATGTATATATAGGAGGTAAACATTGAGCACACATGGATATAAACATAGAAATAATAGACACTGTAGATTACTAGGGAAAGGGGAAAGGGTGGAAAGAGGGGTACATGGGTGAAAAAACTACCCCTTGGGTGCTATGCTCATTACGTGGGTCTAGTATATCATGTAACACTCCTACACATATACCTCCGTATTTAAAATAAAAGCTGAATTTGTAAAAGAAAAATTGCTGTAAATAATGCAGAGAAAATGACAGGGCTAATATTTCTGGAATCTTAGAAAAGAATTATATTAAAATTATATAAGAATAAAAATAGGAGTTATTATCTTAGTCTGTATTGTGCTTCTACAAAAAAAAAAAAAAAATACCTGAAATTGGGTAATTGATAAATAAGAGAATGTTGTTTTTTTTCCTCACAGTTCTGGGGGCTGAGAAGTTTAAGATCAAGGCATCAGCAAGTTTGGTGTCTGAAAGGGACCCCATCTCTGCTTCCAAGATGTAACCTCCAGAGGGAGGGAACACTGTTTCCCACATGGCAGAACAGAGGAGCTGAAACTCATTTCTGAATGTCCTTTTCGAAAGTTGTTTAACTCACCCATGTGGGCAGATCCCTCCTGGCCTAATCACCTCATAAAGGCCCCATTTCCCAATATCATTACACTGATGATTAAATATCAACGTTAAGTTTTGAGATAAATATTCAAACCATGGCAGTTGTCTATTTGAATTTTACCTTCAAAAACTCTGTGCACTTACATTATCATGTGGAACACCATACTTCTTTGAGTTTTGCTTCTTTCTTTCTCTCTCTCTCCCTCTCTGGATATGCCTTCTCAGTTCATCTTCATTCAGTTTATTCTGTCTGTTCTTTACAGTGTGTCTATTATTTAGAGATCAATGACAGTTCAAGTTGCTTCTTATTTGTAATGCTTTTGTATCTCATTTTCATGCCTTTAATTATTATAGATGGACTGATAATTCCCAGGTCTCTTCTGCCAGCTCAGCTATCACTAATCATAGCTGAATTTATATATACACTGCTTATGAGACATCATTCAAATCATGCTCCTCAAAAGATGACCCAAGTTCTTTTATTCTTAGTTGTTGGGGTGTGTGTGTGTGTGTCTGTGTGTGTGTGTGTGTGTGTGTGTACATCTTTCTATACATGGCTCTACTACAATTCACCCACACCCCAAGTCAGACACAAGTTCATTGGCATTGTCACAGGCCACAGCCAATGATGTCACAGAAACTCTTAGTGAAATTGTATATTTGTAAGGGTGTGAGCCCAGAATCTGAAGCCAGAATCATGCTTTTTTTTAAAGTAACTGCATGATCTTGGGCAATTAATGCAATCATTCTGTGCCTTAATTCCCACATCTGCCAAATTGGAATTAAAGTAGAACTCAACACAAAGGTTTTTGTGTGGGTTAAATACATTGAAATATACACAGCACCTTACACACTCTATGTGGCAGCTACTGCAGTGTTAAGAGTATTACAATTGATAACATCTACTAAATCTCTCCCTCTTGCCTTACTGCTATTTCGCTAATTCAGAATTCTATTATTTTGAAAGTATCACCGAAAAAGCTAACTTCTCTCCTCAGTGTTGTTGTTTCATAATGCTTTCTATATATCACAGTGATTTTTCTAAAATGGGAATAGGATCAAGTTGATTCTTTAAATA